>NW_020175831.1:2174929-2212733 GCF_003031525.2 Neophocaena asiaeorientalis asiaeorientalis | reverse complement strand
GGCTTCCCTGGTGGCACAGTGGTTGAGAGTCCGCCTGCCGATGCAGGGGACACTGATTCGTGCCCCAGTCCAGGAAGATCCTACATGCCGCGGAACGGCTAGGCCCCTGAGCCATGGCCGCTGAGCCTGTGCATCCAGAGCCTGTGCTCCGTAATGGGGAGAGGCCACAACAGTCAGAGGCCCGTGTAGTGCA
This sequence comes from Neophocaena asiaeorientalis asiaeorientalis, assembly GCF_003031525.2. Classification (NCBI taxonomy): domain Eukaryota; kingdom Metazoa; phylum Chordata; class Mammalia; order Artiodactyla; family Phocoenidae; genus Neophocaena; species Neophocaena asiaeorientalis. Next base: position 2,212,540 of record NW_020175831.1, on the reverse strand, counting down.
AAAAAAAAAAAAAAATACAGTAGAATAAATACTAAAAATATTTGTCTAATCTAGTAATAATTTCATGACTTGTCCTTTGGGGAGGAAAATAATCTCAACATCACCAGAATTACATTTATTCTTTTATAATTTGTGTATTTAGTCCTTCTTACTGAGTATACTTGTAAATACAAAGCATAATATTCACTGTCAATGAAAAATATAAAAGTTTAAAGACTAGAAATAAATGTGCTTATTAAACACTATTTCTTATTCACTGTTTTTTATCCTTCAGTGATTTGAATTTTATCTTATGAAAGAAAAAAGTCAAACTAATACATTCTTACAAGTTACAATTAAATACCATGATATCATAGTGTCGTATATGATAGCAGACTTTTATGTTGAAGTTTTTAACTTGACCTTCCTTTTTTTCCTCCCATGTTTTTGATATGCAATCAAGAAAACAAAGAGGTAAAGTACTGTTTTCTATGTTTGGATTTATTTGCAATAGATTGTAATTTTATGGAAAAATTGAAAGACTTTAATAAATGTTTTTAGAAAGAAGAAACAGAAGGAGAGACTGAATACAAATTTGAATGGCAAAAAGGGGCCCCACGAGAAAAGTAAGAGCTGGTTTTCTTTTAAGATAAAATGTGTATCATTAAATTTAGATAATATCCCATCTTATGTTGCCTTTTAATTCATTAGAGAAAGCAACTAATGTGAAAGGTTATTTTTAATGATTTGTCTTATGCAACTCATTTGGTTGATTATAGTCTTTAGTTCTATTTTTATTTTTTTCATTTTTTTAAATCACAGATCATCAGACTGGATACTTAATAATGAAGTGGTGTTTGCAAATACTAAATAGATTTTATTGTTCTATTTATTTATTGAAGTCATACATTTCATAATTTACTCAGAACTATAAAACTATTTTTAGTTTAATTATTAAATTGTTCTTAATATTGAGTTTGTACATTTTCTCTCCTTAATAGATATGCCAAAGATGACATGAACATCAGAGATCAGCCCTTTGGTATTCAGGCAAGTGACACATATTTATACTGTAAGAATAAGTTTTTTTTATAAACACTTCTTTATACTGTTGTCCAAAAGGTATTTAAGCTGAAAAGGGGCTCTGTGGTTTCTATTTGTATCAGATAATAGAAGGACTAGGAGAGAAAATATTAAATGTACTAAACTGATAAAAGATAAGATTCAAAGTTTTGTAGTAAGGGTTATAATGATAATGGTCTCTGTGGTTTTCAAGGAATTTGGAGAATTAGCTCAAGGTCAAAAAAATATATAAAACTGTCTGGAACCAGAACAAACTATCATCAGAGGGCCAGGTCCTTGTTATAAATAACATTTTTTTTGAACACTGCCTTACTTATTCATTTATATATTACTGGTATATTGGCAGAGCTGAGTAGTTGCAACAGAGACCTTTGGCCCATAAACCCTATAATATTTGCTATCTGGCCCTTTACAGAAAAAGTATGCCAGCCCCTGGTTTAGGAAATTGAAACCTCAAATGTTAATTTTTTTAAATGAGAGGATTTAACATTAAGCCATGACATCATTCTTTTTTGGTATTTTACCATTTCTTTTTGGATGACATTGTTTTATTTCCACAAAGTAACACACAAAAAGAAATAGGAGGGACTTCCCTGGTGGTCCAGTGGTTAAGAATCCGCCTTCCATGCAAGGATTCTTCAATATACGCAAATCAATCGGTGTGATACACCATATTAACAAAGTGAAGGATAAAACCTATATGATAACCTCAATAGATGCAGAAAAAGCTTTAGACAAAATTCAACACCAATTTATGATAAAAACTCTCTACAAAGTAGGCATAGAGGGAACCTACCTCAACATAATAAAGGCCATATATGACAAACCCACTGGAATAAAGACGCAGACCTACTAGAGAATGGACCTGAGGATACAGGGAGGGGGAAGGGTAAGCTGGGACAAAGTGAGAGAGTGACGTGGACATATATACACTACCAAACGTAAAATAGATAGCTAGTAGGAAGCAGCCACATAGCACAGGGAGATCAGCTCAGTGGTTTGTGATCACCTAGAGGGCTGAGATAGGGAGGGTGGGAGGGAGGGAGACGCAAGAGGGAAGAGATATGGGGACATATGTATATGTGTGGAGATTCCTTAAAAAACTAAAAATAGAACTACCATATGACCCAGCAATCCCACTACTGGGCATATACCCTGAGAAAACCATAATTTAAAAAGAGCCATGTACCACAGTGTTCATGGTGGCACTATTTACAATAGCCAGGACATGGAAGCAACCTAAGTGTCCATCGACAGATGAATGGATAAAGAAGATGCAGCACATATATACAATGGAATATTACTCAGCCATAAAAAGAAACGAAATTGAGTTATTTGTAGTGAGGCGGATGGACCTAGAGTATGTCATACAGAGTGAAGTAAGGCGGAAAGAGAAAAACAGATACCGTATGCTAACACGTATATATGGAATCTAAAAAAAAAAAATGGTTCTGGTGAATCTGGGGCAGGACTGGAGTAAAGACGCAGACGTAGAGAATTGACTTTGAGGACATGGGGAGGAGGAAGGGTAAACTGGCACGAAGTGAGAGAGTGGCACTGACATATATATACTACCAAATGTAAAATAGATAGCTAGTGGGAAGCAGCTACATAGCGCAGGGATGTCAGCTCGGTGCTTTGTGACCACCTAGAGGGGTGGGATAGGGAGGGTGGGAGGGAGATGCAAGAGGGAGGGGATATGGGGATATATGTATACATATTGCTGATTCACTTTGTTATACAGTAGAAACTAACACAACATTGTAAAGCAATTATACTCCAGTAAAGATGTTAAAAAAAAAAAAGAATCCACCTTCCAATGCAGGGGACAGGGGTTCCGATCCCTGGTTGGGGAACTAAGATCCCACATGCTGCTGGGCAAGTAAGCCCGTGCACTCTAGAGCCCGTGTGCCACAACTAGAGAGCCCACACGCCGCAACTACTGAGCCCGTACGCCACAACTGGAGAGAAGCCTGCATGCTGCAAAGAAGGGCCTGCACACCGCAATGAAAGATCCTGCATGCCGCAAGGGAGATCCCATGTGCTGCAACTAAAACATGATGCAGCCAAATAAGTAAATAAATAAATATTTTTAGAAAAAAGAAACAGGATTCAGCTTAGCTTTTAGGCATAATTTATGATAAAAGATTTTAGTGTTTGAATTACATTACCAAATATAGTTGTAGAGTCTCTTTCCCTGGAGATCTTTTAAAAACAAGACTAATTTAACCTAAACTCTGCTAAGGAGCGGGGAGTTGAACATTGGTTAGATTATTAATATTTTAGTAACCAAAATAATTAACGTTTACTATTTCTCAGGTTCGAAATGTGAGGTGCATTAAATGTCACAAATGGGGTCATGTCAATACAGATCGAGAATGTCCTTTGTTTGGTCTTTCTGGAATTAATGCAAGTTCAGTTCCCACTGATGGCTCAGGTAGGCACTAGACATAATTTATTTGTTTGTTTTAGAATTTATAAGAGGGCAAACAAGGGAAGCTAAAATAACTTTTTGTGTGTGTGTGTCTCTGGGTATTGGTTTGATTTGGTTTGGTTTGGTTTTGGGGGGTTAGGTTATATTCCCAAAATGTGGTGGTCAACAGGAAACTCTGATCATATGTTTTGAATTTGAAATGCTGTATATTAGAATTTAATTTTTTTAGCCAAGGGCCCTGTGAAATTGATTTTAAAAGTAGCAGATGTATTAAACATAGTTTATCAGGTTGGTAACCTAAAAATAGAAGGAAGAAATGGCTATTTCTCATATTCATGTCCTTCCGAGTTGTAGAACTGGGCTGGACAAAAGCCTCAACAATTGTATTTTTTGTTTCCGAGATAAAATCAAAATTGAATTTTAAAAGATGTTAGATATATTAAAATTAATTTTTACTTGAAAGTTATTTACCTTCCTGCATGTTATTGTCTACTTAAGAAAAATTGGTCTAATTTGGTTCGGATCATTTGGGTTCTTTTTATAAAGAGATACTAAAACTGAGAACTTTTAACTTAAATTTATCAGTGCCTTGTTAGTATGTTGTTGAGACAGCCACACTAATCCAACAGTAACTCATAGTGAATCATAATAGCAATAACCTGCTTAACCCTGTAACCTTAAGTCATTTCACCTTTTTGAGTTTCAGTTCTTCATTTTAAAATAAGGATGATAATATAACTTGAGATTTTCAGAAGTTTTTAAACAGCTATAGAACCTTTTTTTAATTTTTTAAAATAGATCCTACACGTAATCCCAGTGTATAGAACATATGAAGGCAGAGCTGCTGTATTGAAGCAAACGTTCTGGGCATGAAGCCCCAACCTCTCAGCTAATCTAGGCCTGTGATGCACCTCTTTAGGCTCCCTGAGGCTTCCACTGCCACTTCTGAGCCCAGGGTTCACCCTCAATCAGCATATGACCTTCAGCCCTCTTCTATAGCTAGACATTGGGTTTTCTTCCAGCAAGCCAGATGCAGGCTGTAGGATTCAAGATGCCAGTTCTCATATTAGGAGTTTAGAAATTTGATCCATTATCAGGTTTGACACTGTCTCATTAATGGTGTTACGAATGTCAGGATGGCTAGAGGAAGTACAGACAGAATATTGCAACTGATTTTTTAAAAATCCTTATTGCTCTTTAAAAAAGTTTAAAAAACCACATCTTAGGTAAAGGGCAAACTGCTCAGTAGTGAGAAAATAGCCATACAGACCTTGGTCTGGCAATCTCTGACAAAAGAACATCCTGTTGATGCCTAAGTGCAGGTACTCTTAAAACCCACATACTATGCTCCCTCTCCCATGCCCTCACTCAACTGATGAAAGATGGGAGAGAAGCTCCCAAAGAAATAAAGCCCCAAAGAAAATGAGGGCAAAGTAGGATGAATAACCCACTGGCGCAAATATCTCTGACCACTTGTTTTGGTAGTCACAGGGATCTGTTGTTATGTTTGAAAGGTATATTCTGTTTGCTGGAAGGGGTTGCATCTTTCTTCATTCTTTCTCCATCCTTGTGGTGTTCTTCCAGCTACATGACCCCTGTGTTGGCTAGAGGCAGGCAGTGGCAGTTGCCGTCTTTGTTCCTCAGCCTTGTCTTACTTTGATTCTGCTTGGAGAGAATGAGTAGGATAGACTACAGGATACTAGGAGACTAGGATGTAGACTATACATAGACTAGGATAGCCCTTTATTTAGTAACTAACAGACCTGCTTTCTCTTGAATCTGTATTAGAAAGTCTACTAACAGCAACAAAAAGAACGAGTGCTAAAGGTTTAAAAGAAAAACACGTACAGTGTTGGATCAAATATGATAAAATGAACATTTTAATCCACTATTGATAAATTGGAGCAGCCTTTCTGAAGAGTTATTTGATGATATGTATCAAAAGCCTTAAGAACATGCATATCGTTTTACTGGAAATTCAATGTTCAGGAATTCATAGTAAGAAAGTGATAAGGTAGATGCTCAAAGGTTAATAGTAGTAAAGATTAGAAATAACCCTAAATGTCTGTCAATAAGGTGTTGGTAAAATAAACTCACTCATTTATTCAACAATCACGTATGGATTGATTACTCTGTGCCAGCCATTTTTCTAGGCTCTCAGAACACAGTAGCAAGACAGAAGAGGTTCTTACTTTCATTCTATTGGGAATGACACAAAATAAACTAATAAATAAGAAAGTACTAGGTATTTATAAATTCTGTGATTAAAATTACATTGGATAAGAACTAAATGGGGAATAACTAGATGAGGTGGTCAGGAAGGGCCCCTCTGAGGAAGTGATGTTAGGCTGAGACCTAGATGACAGAAAATGCAACCATGCGGGATCTGGGAGAAGAGCATTTGGTATCTCAGGCAAAAGGAACAAGCTTCCACACAGAAGGAACCATAAGTTCAGACTCTGGAGGTGTGGAGGTACGTAGATGCCTGATTTGGAACCCCTGCTCTCTACTTAGTAGCCATGTGACTTTAAGCAAGCTGCCTAACTGCTCTGTGCCTCAGTTTGCGGTGTCTGTAAAATAGGTATTATACTAGTACCTACCTCATAAGGTTGTTAAGAGAACTAAATGAGTTAATACATGTGTAGTGCTTAGAATAGCACCGGGCACATACACTTTATTGATGTATTTTTTTACATATATGTTTATTTTATTTATTTATTTTTGGCTGCATTGGGTCTTCTTTGCTGCGCACGGGCTTTCTCTAGTCGTGGCAAGCGGGGGCTACTCTTTGTTGCAGTGGCTTCTCTTGTTGCAGAGCACGGGCTCTAGGTGCGCGGGCTTCAGTAGTTGTGGCTCGCGGGCTCTAGAGCACAGGCTTAGTAGTTGTGGCTCATGGGCTTAGTTGCTCTATGGCATGTGGGATCTTCCTGGACCAGGGACTGAACCTGTGTCACCTGCATTGGCAGGCGGATTCTTAGCCACTGTGCCACCAGGGAAGCCCTATTGGTGTATTTTTAAAAAATTAATTATGGGGACTTCCTTGGCGGTCCAGTGGTTAAGACTCCACGCTTCCACTGCAGGGGGCACAGGTTTAATCCCTGGTTAGGGAACTAAGATCCTGCATGATGCGCAGCGTGGCCAAAAATTTTTTTCTAATTTTTAAAATCAATTAATTATGGAATTAATTGGAATACCAATATAGCCAAAATGGAATACCATATAGCCATTAGATATAGATATATGAATCAAGCTATTGATCTATATTGACAATCTATTGACACATGAGGGTATACCAGGATATATCAAGTAAAGAAAAAAAAATTAAGAAGCAGTATTTTAAATTTCTTAAATCCTGTGTCTTACTTTTCTAAGAATACCTCAAAGCACTGAACTCTGTGATAAGATTATGGTAAAAATAGATCAGTAACTTTCACCATCTGTGATACCACATAAGATGATGAAAGTTACTGATCTATTTCTGATGCACTGTCAGCGTTGAGAACCATCAGCTTCAGCTGTATGTAAGAACAACGGAAGATTTGGGAAACAGGACCTTGTTTTTTCTGTTTAAATTATGTTTTACTAATATTACACAGTCATAAATTTATCCTACAGAAATAATCATTGATACGTCCCAAGATTTTTGTCGTAAAGCATTGTGTATAATAGTAAGACAGGTAGAGAACCTAAATATCTAATAAAAGGATGTAAGTGAATAATTATGGGATATTGCCACAGGGGAATACTATACTATGCAGCCATTAAAAATGACAGGAAGATTTCTTAATGAATGGATGTTGTTTACAACATTTGGTCAAATAAACATTATAAAACAAGGTAATTACATGGATTCCATTCATGTTTCTCTATATGTTTAGGTAGACATATAGAGAGATACTTTTAGAAAAATAAAAATGCCTGGAAGGAGATACACTAAAATATTAACAGTGGTTATACATTTATAGTTTTTAAAGGAATATTAGAGGAATTAAAATTTATACATAGAAATAAATTATTTTAAATGGTTTTGCTCACTTAATACCTTTTAAAGTTTGACCTGAATTTAGCGATACCACTTAACTAACATTATTAGAAACTCCTAAAGGTTTCTCAAAACCAAATCAAAAATACTCTACTGTATCAAAGAGGAAAGCAAATAATGATGTTATATTCAAAATTTGAATGCAATGAATAATAAACTGGCCAATTTCCTAATCCACTTGCTGATTCAAGCTAAAAACTTTTCATTTAAAAAAATCACCTATTGAATAATGTCTCACCAGTGAATAGAGATTATTTTTGCAATAAGGCAATTTCAGTGGATACGGTTATCATGGGATAATCACACCCCTGGGGTACAGCCTTGTGCCTGTAATCTCCCAGGAGTGTAATTATTTCATGATAACTGCACCCCCTGGTGTTACATTATTTCTATTATGAAATTCTTAGTTTAGTACATAAAGTAACTTACTTTGATCACTGGAAACTGCAAGGTGCTGTTAGAACATTCCAGCTGTGAGGTTTACAGAGACCAGCTATAAGATTTACTTCTCCTTTACAAAGTTAAATTAGGCAATCAAAATGCTTCTTTTGGCTAAGCTGGTTTAGAATATCTTTTCTACTGATAAGATCATCTTAACTTTATAAGTTTTTGTCCACTCTAGATATATCAAAATTATATATAAAACTTACAAGCTTCCGTGGTGACTGAATTTTTATAAAATATTTTTATATTACAACATAACTAAATGCCTGACCCACCAGCCTTTTGTTTATACTCTGTAGCCCTTACTCTTTTTTGTTGTTGTTGATGTTCTCTATTGTATTTTATTCTCTATTTCATAAATTTTCACCCCAATATCTATTGTTCCTTTCTTTCTTTTTGCTTTGGTTTTAGTACGCTTCTTAAGGTTAAGATTAGGTTATTGTTTTTTGTTTTTGTTTTTTTGAAATAAATTTATTTATTTTATTCATTTATCCTTGGCTGCGTTGGGTCCTCACCGCTGCGCATGGGCCTTCTCCAGTTGCGGTGAGCGGGGGCTACTCTTTGTTGTGGTGCGCAGGCTTCTCATTGTGGTGGCCTCTTCCGCTGCGGAGCACGGGCTCTAGGCGCGTGGGCTTCAGTAGTTGCAGCACACGGGCTCTAGTTGTGGCTCGCAGGCTCCAGGGCACAGGCTCAGCAGTTGTGGCGCACAGGCTTAGCTGCTCCGTGGCATGTGGAATCCTCCCAGACCAGGGCTCAAACCCGTGTCCCCTGCATTGGCAGGCAGATTCTCAACCACTGCACCACCAGGGAAGCCCAGCCCTTACTCTTATCATTGCCTCTTACCTTCTGTTACTTACTCATGTTTTTAATGTATATTGAAATTAAACATCATTTTTTAAATCCACAGTGGGGGTTTTCAACAAGGCAAGTGGGTTTTTTTGTTTTGTTTTGTTTTGTTTGGCTTTAGTAGATTTAATGGTCACAGATATCTGTATGTCTACTACTTAATCTTTTTGTTTGTTTTGTTTCAGTCTTATTTGTGTTTTTTCTTAAAAGACTTTTTTTTAAGAGCAGTTTTAGGTTCATAGCAAAACTGAGAGAAAAGCACAGAGAGTTCCCATATACCACCTGCCTCCACAAATACATAGCCTCCCCCATTATCAGCATCCCCCATCAGAGTGGTACATTTGTTATAGTTGATGAACCTACATTGACACATCATTATCACCCAAAGTCCATAGTTTACCTTAGGGCTCACCCTTGGTGTTGTGCATTCCATGGGTTTGGACAAATGTATAATGGCATGTATCTACCATTATAGTATCATACAGAGTAGTTTCACTGCCCTAAAAAATCATCTGTGCTCGGAGTATCCATCCCCCGCTCCCCTCTAACCCCTACCAACCACTGATCTTTTTACTGTCTCCATAGTTTCACCTTTTCCTGAAGGTCATACAGTTGGAATCTATAGTATGTGGCCTTTTCAGATTGGCTTCTTTCACTTAGTAATATGCATTTAAGGTTCCTCCATGTCTCTTCACGGCTTGATAGTGTATTTGTTTTTAGTGCTGAATAATAGCACATTGTCTGGATGTACCAGTTTATTGATCCATTCACCTGCTGAAGGACATCTTGGTTGCTTCCATGTTTTGGCAGTTACGAATAAAGCTGCTATAAACATCTATGTGCAGGTTTTTGGAATGTGATTGCTGGATCATGTGGTAAGAGTATATTTAGTTTTATAAGAAACTGCCAAACTGATCCAAGGTAGTTGCACCATTTTACATTCCCACCAAAAATGAATGAGAGTTCCTGTAGCTCCACAGCCTCACCAGCATTTGGCATTGTCCGTGTTAGGAATTTTGGTCATTCTAGTAGGTATGTAGTGGTATCTCATTGTTCTATTTTTCATTTCCCTGATGACATGTTATGCAGCACATCTATTCATATGCTTATTTGCCATCTGTATATCTTCTTGGAGAGGTATCTGTTAGGCCTTTGGCCCATTTTTTTAAACTGGGTTATTTGCTTTCTTATTGTTGAGTTTTAAGAATTCTTTATATATTTGTGGTATCAGTCCTTTATCAGATATGTCTTCTGCAAATATTTTCTCCAAGTCTGTGGCTTGTCTTTTCATTTCCTTGAGCAAGTGTTTTCAATAGCTTTATTGAGTCATAATTTACATACAATACAGTTCACCCATTTGAAGTATACAATTCAGTGGCTTTGAATTTGCATATTCAGAGTTGTACATCCATTACCACAGTCAATTTTAGAACATTTTCATTTCCTCAAAATGAAACCCCACGCCCCTCAGTTCTTATCCCCAGTCCCCAGTCTCCCCCAGTCCTAGGCAATGAAAAATTTCACACTTTAACACAAAATTTCCTTGCCTCTCCCTACCCCAAACACGTAGCTTCAGTGTCCTCTCTCCACGGGTCTGGACATGTCATCTTCTTTACCTATTGACGTACACCAATATGCACAGAGTATTGTTAATGAGGGAAACTCATCCAGGCTGTCCAGAGTTTTTATTAGGATTTAATTACATGGGCATGATTCATTGAATCATTGGCCATGTGGTTGAACTCAATCTCTAGTCCCTCTCCCTTCCACCAGAGGTCAGGCTGATATGTGGCTCAAAGCTCCAACTCTTTAATCACATGGTTAGCCTTTCTGGTGTGGCCAGCCCCATCCTGAGTCATCTCCTTGGCAAAACCTGTCTAGGGGCTCACCATGAATAACAAAGACACTCCTATCACTCAAGAAAACTCTGAGATTTAGAGGCTCCCTTCCACGAATTGGGGACAGAGTTCTTCATTATACAACAGTTGTATTTTCATTTTCATTTAGTTCAAAATATTAAGTTTCTCTTGAGACTTCTTCTATCTGAGTGTTATTTAGGAGTGTGTTTATTTAATCTCCAAATATTTGGGGATTTTCTGGCTATCATTCTGTTATTCGTTTCTAGTTTAATTCCATTTTGGTCTGAGAGCATTCTTTGTATGATTTCTATTCTTTTAGTATTAAGGTATATGCTAAGGTTATGGCTCAGCATGTGGTCTTGGTGACTGTTCCATATGACAGGGGTCCCCAACCCCTGGGCCGTGGACCAGTACCGGTCTGCGGCCTGTTAGGAACTGGGCCACACGGCAGGAGGTGAGTGGTGGGTGAGCAAGCGAAGCTTCATCTGCTGTTCCCCATCGCTCCCCATCACTCGCGTTACCGCCTGAACCATACCATCCCACCCCCCACCCCCCGTCCGTGTTAAAATTGTCTTCCATGAAACCGGACCCTGGTGCCAGAAAGGTTGGGGACTGCTGCCATATGAGCTTAAGTATGTGTATTCTGCTGTTGTTAGATGAAGTACTCAATAAATAACAACTAGATCAGGTTGATAGATGGTGCTGTTCAACTATACCCTGCTGATTTTCTGCCTGCTGGATCTGTCCATTTCTGAGAGAGGAGCACTGAAGTCTCCAACTGTAGTTGGGGATTTGTCTATTTCTAAAAACGCTTCTGTTAGTTTTGGCCTCACATATTTTACTGCTCTGTTGTTAGGTGCATATACATTTGGGATTGTTATGTCTTGGAGAATGAGCCCCTTTTTCATTATGTAATTGTCTTTCTTTATCCTTGAAAAATTTCCTTGGTCTGAAATCTGCTTTATCTGAAAATAATGTAATACTCCAGCTTTATTTTATTAGTGTTAGCATGGTATATCTTTCTCCGTATCTTTCCTTTAATCTCTCTCTCTGTGTCTTTATATTTAACTTGGGTTTCTGTAGACAACACAGAGTCGGATCTTTTTTTAATCTATTATTGACATAATTGGATTAAAATCTGCCATATTTATAATTGTTTTCTATTTGTTGCCCTTGCTCTTTGTTTTTTTGGTTTTTTTTGCGATATGCGGGCCTCTCACTGCCGCAGCCTCTCCCGCCGCGGAGCACAGGCTCCGGATGCGCAGGCCCAGCGGCCACGGCTCACAAGCCCGGCTGCTCCGTGGCATGTGGGATCTTCCCGGACCGGGGCACGAACCCGTGTCCCCCGCGTCGGCAGGCGGACTCTCAACCACTGCGCCACCAGGGAAGCCCCCTTGTTCTTTGTTTTTGTCTTCCACTCTCTGCTTTCTCTGGTTTTAATTGAGTATTTTATGTGATTCCATTTTCTCTCCTCTCTTAGCATATCAATTATGCTTAATTTTTAAAAAATGTTAGTTGTTGCCCTAGAATTTGCAGTATACATTTACAGCTAATCTAAGTCCACTTACAAATAACACTGTACCACTTCATGAGTAGTGCCAGTACCTTATAACAGAGTAAACCAATATCTGTTATACAACACAATTCCTTTCTCCTGTCTCTTATAACATTACTGTCATACATGTCATTTATCCATAAGTTATAATGCATCCAGTTTATTCTTGCTGTTATTATTTTGAATAATATGTTATCTGTTAGATCAGTTAAGAATAAAAAACATAAAATATTGTATCTTTTATTTCTTATCAAATGCTCTTTCTTTATGTAGATCTAAGTTTCTGATCTATGTCATTTCCTTCTTTCTGAATAACTTCTTTTTAATATTTCTTGAAAGGCAGGTCTACTAGTAACATGTTCCTCAATTTTTGTTTGCCTGAGAAAGTATTTCTTCTTCACTTTTGAAGGATAATTTTACTGGATACTGGATAATTTCTATGTTGGTAGGTTTTTCCTTTCAACCTTTAAATATTTCACTCCACTCTCCTCTTGCTTGCATGGTTTCTTAAGAGAAGTCTCACGATTCTTATCCTTGTTCCTCTCCTGGTAAGGTTTTTTTCCCCCTCCGACATCTTTCAAGATTTTCTCTTCATCTTTGATTTTCTGCAGTTTGAATATCATATACCTAGGTACAGATTTTTGGTATTTATCCTGCTCCATGTTCTCTGAGCTTCCTGGATTTGTGGTTTGGTGTCTATCATTAGTCTTGAGAAATCTCAGCCATTATTATTTCAAATATTTTTTTCTGTTCTTTTCTGTCTTCTCTCTTTCCCTTCTGGTATTCCTGTTGTACATATGTTACACCTTTTGTAATTGTCCTACAGTTTTTGGATATTCTGGGTTCCCTTTTTTTTTTTTAATTTTCTGTTCAGTTTAAGAAGTTTCTATTGACCTATCTTAAAGCTTACTGATTCTTTCCTCAGTTATGCCTAGTCTACTGATGACCTCATCAAAAGCATTCTCCATTTCTATTAGTGTTTTTTATTTCTGTCATTTCCATTAGATTCTTTCTCAGAGTTTCCATTTCTCTGCTTACAGTACCTATCTGTTTTGCATGTTGTCCACTTTTTCCATTAGAGCCCTTAGCATATGAATCTTAGTTATTTTAGATTCCCAGTCTGATAATTCCAGAATCTTCATTATAGCTGAGCTTGATTCTGATGCTTGCTTTGTCTTTCCAGACTGTGGTTTTTGCCTCTTATCATACTTGTAATTTTTTGTTGAAAGCCAGACATGGTGTATCAGGTAGACAGAACTGAGATAAATAGGCCTTTAGTGTGAAGTTTTATGTTCATCTGGCTAGGAGTTAGGTTGTATTTACTCTTTGCTATAGCTGTAGATTTTAGAGGATAAATATCCTCTGGTGTCATTGTTTTGGTCTCCTCTGTTATCTTTGGGTTTCCCTACAGACTCTGTTAATAGAGGCTGAGCCTGGCTTCAGTTGTAATCTTATGTTATTTTACAGGAGCCCTACTGTTGTAGTGGTAAGATATGAGGGGAGGGGAAGCATTCTATAATCCTATGACTAGGTTTCAGTTTTTTAGTGAGCTTCTGCCCCTGGGAAGTAACCTTCACGTGTGTTTCTCAGCTTTTTTTCCCCCACTTCTCAGCTTTTTTTCTTCACCCACATAGGTTAGGCTCTGGTGAAATAGCTTCCTTTGAGGGTAAGCATTTGTTCAGGACAACAAAATGCTCTGGGCGTATTTCAAGATGATTACTTTTCCCTTCCCACTGTTGGAAGTACAAGGGGATTGTTATTTGATGTTCACAGTGAGAACCTGGTAGGGCTTCTGGAAGTAAAACTCACAGAAGTGTTGGGGCCCCTTTAAGGTTGAGCCCCCAGGAGTTTTCATCTCTCAAGCTAGTCCTTGCTCAGTCTCCAAGAATAGTCAGTTATCATTTAAGTATTTCTACCAATTGCTGGCTCTGTTGGTTTCTGGTCTCGGTTAAACTGAGTCTCTGTATCACCTGTCTCTCCCATTTGGGGGCAGTGATTTGCTCTGTGATCTCAATTCTCCGATAGATCTATAAGATTTATTGATGTTCACTTTTTTCAGCTTTTTTCTTGTTGTGAGAATGGGAGGAATTTCAGGCTCTTCATATATTGGACTGAAGCCTAAAAGTTGTAAAAGCAACATAAAAGTGAAGAAACATTGATTCGAAATTTGTTAACATAAGATTCATATTGTAGTAATTATTTGACTTTTGTTTTTTTAGGTTTAAGTTGCTATATATTTAAAGTTACTTTGCCATTTTTTTAAATGATTTTTAAAATTTATTTATTTATTTTTGGTTGCGTTGGGTCTTTGTTGCTGTGTGTGGACTTTCTCTAGTTGCGGCGAGCAGGGGCTACTCTTTGTTGCAGTATGCGAGCTTCTCATTGTGGTGGCTTCTCGTTGCAGATCACGGGCTCTAGGCGCATAGGCTTCAGTAGTTGTGGCACATGGGCTCAGTAGTTGTGGCTCACGGGCTCTAGAGCACGGGCTCAGTAGTTGTGGTGCATGGGCTTAGTTGCTCTGTGGCATGTGGGATCTTCCCAGACCAGGGCACAAACCTGTGTCCCCTGCATTGGCAGGAGGATTCTTAACCACTGTGCCACCAGGGAAGTCCCTGCCATTTTTTTTTTTTGGGCGGTACACAGGCCTCTCACTGTTGTGGGCTCTCCCGTTGCAGAGCACAGGCTCCGGACACACAGGCTCAGCGGCCATGACTCACGGGCCCAGCCGCTCCGCAGCATGTGGGATCTTCCTGGACCGGGGCACGAACCCATGTCCCCTGCATCGGCAGGCAGACTCTCAACCACTGCGCCACCAGGGAAGCCCCCTGCCATTTTTTTAAACTTAATTTTAAGGATATTTGGAACTGACTCTATATGATAATATGGTAAATTTCACGTTTTTAATCAAAGTAAATTTTAAATGCAAAATGGTATCACTGGATATTCTTGACATATACAAAATTTCTTTTTCTTTATAACGCTTAAGTATGAGATCCAGCCATACCACTGACAGCTAAAATGATGATTGGTACTTAATGTTTCAGGTTTCTCTAACCAGTCTTGTGTACGCCAAAGGTTTTAGTGCATTTAAACAATATGAAAATTAATAATAGCTTAAATTGAGGAAAGTATTATTTTATACTTGTTGCAAACATTTGTTTACATATCAGTGCTCTTTTCCTTGCCTTATTTCCCCTAAGTCTTGATTTAATTTTTGTTGAAGAATATTACACTAAGCTGTAGTACTAATAGCAGTTTCCTGCGGTAGTACTCCCACATGCTGCTCCTCCATCTTTCCATCAACCTGTCACGTTGGAGGAATTTTTGTTGCTTGAGAATATGTTTGGGAAATTTAACAAAATAATTGTCTGATCATAAGCTTGTACTAGAAGGACACCTAGGAGCATGCTGGAGCATGCTGGAGGGACTTTGTTTAGAAAAGAAGATGATAAACTCAGTTGCCCTTCTGGCACATCCGGCCCTTATCTGTTACGGAGTTCTTTTATGTAACTCCTTGAAGAAGTTGAATCCTCCCAGGATAGCTACTGAGATAGCCCTACATCTGATGGCAGAATTTTTTTTAAATCCTTCAACATAATTCTACTGCAGAAAAAGTATTTGTTACCAGAATCCCTTTAAAGCTAAACTCTTCAAATAGGTGGATTTTAAAACTAATAAAGGATTGACCTCAAAATAAAAAGGAAAGTTAGGCAGGCACCACTTCTTCTCTCCTTTAATATGTAGTTGTGTGGTTGTTTGTTATTGAGATGTATGAGCTCTTTGTATATTTTGAAAATTAAGCCCTTGTCAGTAGTTACTCAGCCATAAAAAATAATGAAATAATGCCATTTGCAGCAACATAGATGGACCTAGAGATTGTCATACTGAGTGAAGTCAGAGAAAGAGAAATGTCATATGATACCGCTTATACACAGAAACTAAAAAGAAATGATACAAATGAACTTATTTACAAAACAGAAACAGACGTACAGACTTAGAGAACAAACATATGGTTACCAGGGAGGAAGGGAGAGAACAAACATATGGTTACCAGGGAGGAAGGGTGGAGGGAAGGGATAGTTAGGGAGTTTGGGATTGACATGTACACACTGCTGTATTTAAAACGCATAACCAACCAGGACCTACTGTTATAGCACAGGGAACTCTGCTTACTGTTATGTGGCAACCTGGATGGGAGGGGAGTTTGGGGGGGAATGGATACATGTATGTGTATGGCTGAGTCACTCTGTGGTGTACCTGAAACTATCACAGCATTGTTAATCGGCTATACTCCAATATAAAATAAAAAGTTTTAGGGACTTCCCCAGTGGTGCAGTGGATAAGAATCCGCTTGCCAGTGCAGGGGACATGGGTTTGAGCCCTGGTCCGGGAAGATCCCACATGCCGCAGAGCAACTAAGCCCATGCGCCACAACTACTGAGCCTGCGCTCTAGAGCCCGCGTGCTGCAACTACTGAAGCCCACGTGCGTAGAGCCTGTGCTCTGCAACAAGAGACACCACCACAGTGAGGCCCACTCGCTGCAACTAGAGAAAGCCCGCGCACAGCAACGAAGACCCAGTGCAGCCAAAAATAAAAATTAAATTAAAAAAAAAACATAAAATAAGTTTTAAAAAAATTTGATAAGTCGGGAACATACATGTTTTTAAATGCATGAGAAAACTAATTATCTAAAAAGAAATATTGACCTATTAAAGAGATTATTCAGTAAAACTTGTCAATTCATAGTGTTTCAAAGGTCAAATTGATGTTCTTGATTAGTACTTTAAATTTTGGCTATTTTAAGTGACTACAGATGGTTACTCATTTTGAACTATTTATAAGCACTATTACAATTCAGTGATTAAATGTGTTGTTAGAGTGGCTATGCCTTGAAATTCCATTGACATTAACAAATTAATTGCAATCCTGTCAGTAAATGGCTCTGCTCTGTGTTAAAGGCATATGTGGGGCTAGTGGAGGCTACACCTCCCCAATCTCAAAGGGGTATTATGATTCTCAGATCCCAATCATAACTCTCTTTTACATGACTCTTCCTGTTAATATCATTCCATCTACTCAAGGTCTGCCAACTTCAAGTAAAGGAAATTAACTACTGATTACCTGGGTAAAGGAGAATGAATGAAATGTAGTCTACCTAGTAAATATTAATTCTACCCAAATCAAACTTAAGTTAACATGAACCTTCGTCATGTTCCACTCATTTAAAATGCCATATTTTTTACCTTTTTCTAAATCCTATGAGTTTGAAAGTCAAACTCAGTTTCTAGTTCTTTCCTAGAAAGTATTGCTTTTCTGAAATATGTAATGTATCTTATTTATCTTTGTATTCCCAATGCTTTCCACAGTGCACATGCTTACTAAATAATAGTTCAGTGAGTGGCTGAAGAGTTAGGCTTTGCTAATTATACTAAACATCACTGTTTATCATCTTATTCTCTGAATATATCTTATAACACAAATTTATAATTTATATTTTTCCTATTCTTTTATATTAACTAATTTTCCCAAAAAAGATTATAAGCTTGAAGGCAAAAACCAAGTTCTCCATTCTTTATTTTCAAGTACTTAGTGAGATAAAATAATAAGCCCTCAATAATACATATTGATTTGTAAAATCACTTTCTGTGTTATATACTAGGGAAGAATAAGTTGAAATTCCCTATGCAGGGCTCTCTCCATAGTTTGAGAGAGATCTAGTATAGAAATGTAGTGAGAGTCTATAGTAACTCAGTCATTCAGTAATTACTGTTGACTGATTTAATTTATTTTTAAGTAAAATGCACTGGTCTTAAGTGTAGATTGAGTTTGACAAATGTATGCACCCATGTAACCAATGTTTCTGACAAATACAGAGCATAGAGCATTGCTGTCACCCTGGTAAATACCCTTCTATCCCCTTCCAGTTGGCATCCTCCACCTACAACTACTACTCTCATTTCTAATCCCATATATTACTTTTACCTGTCCATGAACTTCATATAAATGGAATCATACAGTATGTGTTCTTCTGTGCCTGACTTCTTTGACTCAGCATACTGTTTTTGAGGTTCATGGATGCACAGCTTTTCAAGAGCGTTCGTATTCTCATAACTTCTTTAGAACATAGTGCTGACTTCTAATACTTCATGTTCATCACAACACAAATGATTTTTCTTAGTCCTCTAGGACTATGAATTCACTTTATTATCTTTATTCACTTTAGTATTTAGTGATAGTTGTATCATCAGTAAAATACCTGCATGTAAATTAAGTTGAAAATATGTGTGAAGACATAATCAGATATACCTCAAATATCTTTAACATTATTGATTCTGTAAGGCAAGATTGTGTTTTATAGTGTTTTTCACTAGCATACAATAAGGGCAGTTTCATCTTTCCCTGCCTTTGTGTATTTTCCAGACACACAGACAAAAATGAAATGTTTAATTTTTCTTTTACATTGTATGTCTTAATAGAGATCAAATTAGCTTTCTTCAGTATGAACTCAGGATAAGGGCAATAAGAAACCTTATTGTTTCCAGCCTCCACTAAGATGAACTGGCAACGTGTCAGGAAAATTCTCAGTATGGAGCAGTTTTATTACAATTCAGTACAATTGGTTCTTGCATAACCTTTAGAAAATCATACATAAAACATTCTCATCTATATAAATAAAAATCACCCACACACTTTATGAATAGCTTTGTTCACTTTTTCCCTGGGACTTGTGCTGCATGCTGTGCCCCCCTTTTCAGTCTTTTTTTAAGGTAACTTTCTATAAGCTTTCTTTAAAGCAAAAAGGTTAGGTAATATTAGGATTCAAATACAAATGTAAGATAACTGTGATAATTCTCCCTCTTGATCGTGTACTATTACTAGTGTTTCTAAGTGTCCGTTTTACATTTAGTGACAGGGAGTGGCTTTTTCACAATATATAGTCAGTTTAACCGTAAGAAAGAAGGAAGAAATAAATGTCATACTTTTCATGGAAATAAGAATCATAATTCATTTGTGATGTGTTTGGGGGTTTATTTTCAAACCCACGCATTTTTAAGGTTGTATCACTGTTACTGTGACTACAATAAATACATGATGAAAGCAAGAACATACCAGGTTGAAGTCTCAGCCTTTTTTCCTTAGTCTAGTTCATTAGCAAAAATGTGTTTCTTTTCAGGTCTCATTTTCCTGAATCCAAACTTTAGAAAACTTTCCATTATTCCCCTAAAGTATGTGTTATAAAATACCAAAATAATGTAATAATAAGCCTCTAGATCTAACTGCTCATTTACAGTAAATACAAGGGCTAGAAGAACATATTAAATGACATCACTACCCAGAATGGGGGAGATTCTACAGTACAAATGACCCAGTTTCTTCAACAAATGAATAGCAATAAGGGGGGAGTGGAGGAAAAGTGGCTACCTTTTTTTAGATTAAAAGAGATTTAAGATATGTGTCATTTGTACCTCAAAAGTAGAGAGGGAGAGAGAGACTTAAGAGATACATAAACCAAATGCAATGTGTGGAACTTGTTTGGATCCTAATGTGAACAAGCCAACTGTAAAAAAAAATTTTTTTTGAGGTAATTGGGGAAATCTGAATGTTGACTGGATTTTATAACTGTCAGTATTAATAAGTGTAACAAAGGTGTTAGGGCTTTATTTTTAAGAAATAGCCCATATTAGTGATTTATATACCAAAGTGATGTCTGAATTTTTATTTAAAATACTCTATCAAAAAAGAAACAAAAAACCCCGGAGGTAATAAATAAAACAAGGATGGCAAAACATTGATAATTGTTGAAGCTGTGTGATGAATATATAGAACTCTTTATTCTCCCTAGGTTTGAGACTTTTTCATTGTATCAAGTTAAAATACACACACAGAATGAGAAGGAAAATAATTAATCACCACTGTCATCACAAACAAAATGATATTCACTCTAGGAATAGAATTTTAGTCTCAGGAAGCAGTAGCATCCTATAAATTAAATTAGTGTATTAAATTTGGGGGAAGGAGGGGAAAGTATTTCTAATACAGCCATACTTAACCTGTAACTCAGTGTCCTTTTTCCCACTGAATACCATAAAACTGTAGAAGGTAATGCTTCATTTGAAAGGAACAGTGAACTTTGGAAGGAAGGTAGCTCTGTCCTTGGGAAGAGCAGATGGGCCCAGGCTAACAGTGAGACACAGGAATATCTCTTCCTTCAGCATTAGTCTCCCTCCTGTGCCATTTGTGGGATTCACGTGGGACTGCTGTCCTCTAATTGGGGAGTCGGCGACAGGGCCTTTCTCACGGCCAGCACTTTTGACTCCTATATTATTCTCTGATAAAATACCTATTTTACTACAGAACAATTTTTACCTTCTATTGCTTCGTTCTATAAAAATGAATGCTCTTAATGAATGGATTAAACCCTTTACAAACATAATTTTGTACGACATAATTTGCCTTCTGAGAATTTATTTTTTCTGTGACATTGACTTCATGTTGTTTTTCTAGTAGAAAATAGTCTGGGTCTAATCAGGGCATAGAACTGAATACCATAGTCACAGTATTTTGGTGCTTACCCACATCACAGCAAAGAAAGTTTGCAAAATTAATGAATGTTGAAAAACAGTTTCTTCAGTGGACCAACTTTTCTAAGTTGGAACACTGGTTTTCAAGCTATGGAGGCTTAACCCAGCCTGACTGAAGTGATCTAGAAAGGAGCCTTCACAAATCTACATTTTAAAACAAATGCCCTTTTTCTGAGTTCTCTAGAATCATTCTGCCATAGCAAATTTAAGAGCAAACCAAACCTTCCTGAACCCCAGCTCCATCTGTAATTTAAATTATAAAGGCATCCAAAAAAAGTAGTTATTTTGCATTTGAACATATTGTAAAATCTGTCTTCAACATACCTATATAATCTATTGATATTATATCAATTAAATTTTGAGTTCTCAGAGAGCTGGAGTCATTTCTGTCCGGTTAACTCTACATAGCCACTACCACAGTAACATGAAAGTATAAAGATACCTTGCTGAATATATCTTAATTAAACCTGACTTGTCATATCTTTCTAGAAGTTTTGATGATAGAAGGAGAAAGTTTAAGTACAAAAAGAAGTGAATAAGACTGGATTTTGAAAAATGTTACTATTAAGAGCATTTTTTGTGAAAAATATATAATAATCACAAAAGTTTTATAGCTACTGACAAAAATAATAGTTACTATTTGTTAGGTACTTCACTAAACGTTGTTTAGAGTCTTACAGTGTGGAAGTATATGCTAAGCATACGTACTACAAAATTTCAGTTGAGATTTTGGAGAAATACAAATGATGGAAGAGTAATGTTTGTTTTATAGTCTGAATAATCTCTGTCAGCCTGGGGAAAGAGAGATCATTTTCTTGAAGTAGTTGGAAGTACTGTAATGAAAAATTTTAAAGTATGTTTTCTAAAGCATTTTATTAAAAGTACCCATCTTTTGATGAAAACTGATGAAATCAGTACCCTTTCATCATAATGGCCAAGCTCTTTAGCCCTTTACTGGAGTGGTTTTTATCCTAATTCTTAGCATGTTTGCTTTCTGAATTCATTGAACATCTAAAAAAGTTGTTGACAAGGAAATGTAGTTTTGACACTTCAGGAAAGACATTTTCTACTTTATAAAATTCGGTTCCTACATGTGAAGTTTGAGAAGCCACCAAAGTGAGACACTCTATAATTAATTTAAAGCTATTAATTATATTAGCACTTCAATGCCATTTAGAGGCACTCCATACTAATATTTAAAGTTCAATTTTTGGGACTTCTCTGGTAGCGCAGTGGTTAAGAATCCGCTTGCCAGTTCAGGGGACACAGGTTTGATCCCTGGTCCAGGAAGATCCCATATGCCGTGGAGTGACTAAGCCTGTGTGCCACAACTACTGAGCCTGTGCTCTAGAGCCTGCGAGCCACAACTACTGAGTCCGCGTGCCACAACTACTGAAGCCCGCACGCCTAGAGCCCATTCTCTGCAACAAGAGAAGCCACCGCAATGAGAAGCCCGTGCACCACAACGAAGAGTAGCCTCCGCTCGCCACAACTAGAGAAAGCCCGCGCGCAGCAAAAATATTTTTGCAGCCAAAAATAAATAAAATAAATGAATTTATAAAATTCAGTTTTTTACTTAACATATTATTATCAGTATTATCAACCAAATTGAATTTTTCTAGAAGTCATTAAAGTAATCCACAGGAAATTAAATTAATTGTATAAAAGAAAAAACAAACCAAAAATCCAGTGTTGTTTTAAAATGAAATATTAATATCAATGAAATAAAGATGGTGCTTTATGATGTTTTTGTTTTGTTTTCAATTAAATAAGGCTTTTTCCTGCAGTAAATTAAAGCATCACATTATTAATACTTCCCATACACCAGTAATAGGCAGTTTTTTCTAATTATCTCCCTAATACCTATAGCCAACTTTCAGTTGTTTTTGGTAATATGAGTAGAATGGTAAAGCCCAGAGTCCAATAAAAGTTATTAACCTATACCTGAACTTGTCTGACCAAACTTTTTACCAAAGATGCTATTGGCAAGAGAACAGATTTGAATTATATTGCCTATTGCCTTTTGTTTTTTTATGGTAACATGTAAGTGAGCATGCAAAATAAGTAGTAAAAGACCAATAAATCAGGGAAAAGGTAAAGAAATTAGATGACGTATTTAATCAACAAACTAGAGTATCAGTTTCTGAATATTTCTCTATCCCCCACCCTCCCTTATGAGTTCCTTGTTGGCAGGAACTGTCGTATTCTTACCTGTATTCCAGATACATTGCCCAGTACAGTTCTTTTAAGCCAGCGTAATGATTTAGGCCAGAAACTAAAAAGCTTCCATGAAATGTTGTCATTATTTGCTACTTGCAGGGAAAACAAAATGAAACTGGAATATATAAAAGAAGGAGGAAAGAATCTTTCCTATCTTATGTAAACATAATAATGTTTGAGGGAAGGGTGCAGATGTTTAAAATTTTTTATTTTTAATTATATCTATGTTTAGTCCATATTATTTGTCTTTAGAGCATATTATGTGACCAAAAACAAGCTCACTTTTCAAAAAGTTTGGGGATTTTGTAAAAGTGGAAACAACAGCTTGTAGAAAATATAACACATACACACCTATAGCTAGCCTAAAATTGCTTGTCACCAACCCCAAACTAATGACTAGAAGTTTCAAACTCTGAAAATGTATATATGCAAGATTAACTAAAGTACTTGATTGTTACTGATAGCATATGTGTAAGTATCTCTTTTCAAATTGAATTCTTACTGAGAGAATAACTATTAGAAGTTTAATTGCAGTCTTTTATCATTTTGCTTTGATTTTATACTAAAAACTGCCAAGCAGGTAACACTTAAGTGTATCTTTTTCAATATGACAAAGTTACATAAGAGAATCCCCTAGCACGTAAGAAAAATGCAATTATTTTCTATTCTGAATCTCCAGACTGCTGTTTTAGAAAATCATATCTGATTATTTGCTCAGCAGAAGATTATTGAGTTGATTTAGCTGTGATTTTACTTAACAAAGCTTCAACTGCATTCCTACTGTGGAGTCCGAAAAAGGTAGAGAGTTATAAATGATACATTCAAACCGTGATTTTTGTGAACAGGACCATCGATGCACCCCTCAGAGCTAATAGCGGAGATGAGAAATAGTGGGTTTGCATTGAAACGAAACGTACTGGGGAGAAACTTGACCACAAATGATCCATCACAGGTAATGATCTTTTTATCAGTAAGCTGAAAATGTCTATAAATCTAAATGTGATTGCTTGTGAATTGCTACTTAATGTTTTCCAATATGTATATATCCATAGGAAGGCAAGATAGAGCAAAGAAAATGCCTAAAACGTATTTTGATTTTGCTTATTATTTTAACCTAAATGAAATGTTTTTAAACCTATATTTTAATAAACGAACCTGCTCCTCTGGGTTTATATGGATAAAATACCTAACTGATCTGGTGACACGGTTGTTACTTTTTCCTTCCTGCTAACTTACCCATGAAGTGACATTAAACAGAACCAATGGGAAGAAGTGTATAAAAGCAAACCCCTAAAAAATATGGAAAATATTTTAAACAGTTACTTGATTAAAGTGTACATAGATCCAGAAAATGGTTGAGTTTAAAGGGTTAAATGCAGATGTTCTAATACAAACCATTTATTTCATTTAATGAGGAAACTGGAGCCCTCAGAAGTTAAGTGATTTCCCTGAGATCATGTGGCTTTTTAGAGACAGAGCTGAGACTAAAACCCAGACTCCCACTGGCATAAACTTGTACTGCTCTGAAAGAGTCACCTTCCTTCTCAAACATTGCTAGGGATTGTACGTATAACGTATATATCATGTATTTGTACTGTTTAATATACTTGATAATGTACTATTGAACTTGTAAAGGCAAAAATTGTGGATGTTTTGACCTTCTCCTAAAGTTCATGATCTTCCTGGTTTTTATGTTCCATTAAATTAAAAAGAAAATTGAGAGAGTAGAAGCCATGCTATAAACATTTTGTCTATGCTTCTCTGTCGTCCTCTCCTGATAAAGGTTGTTAATGGTGGCAAAGCAGTCATCTTAACCTCTTAGGGCATTATGATCCTCCTTGGCAGGTAGACTACAAAAATTTTTTAATTCCACTTTCCAATCCAAAATGTCGTACTCATTTACAGTATGTCCCTAATACAAAATTTCTTATTTGTAAATGTTTCCTTTCCTGTCTGATAACTAACTTGTCTTATAATCTAGCAATTTAATGATGTCTTTGTTGACTTAGGAATATGTTGCAAGTGAGGGTGAAGAAGATCCAGAAGTCGAATTTTTAAAGTCACTAACAACCAAACAAAAACAGAAACTTCTCAGGTGATTAAAAAGTGTCTGTTTAATGAATTCAACTACATTTTTTCTTATGTTTCATCTTAGTGTCATATTCAACTCTGATCCTAAGTTTAAGGTACTTAAACCATGTATCACATTCATTTACTGATTTATTCTTCAGCTATAGTAGTACAATTTTATCTTTCTTTCAGTAATATGAAAATGAATGTAAGATTATATACTCAGTTTATACCGCAAAGTCACTGCACTTTTCAGAACATTTAATTTGGAAATAGATTTATTTGTAGGTTTTAGTTTTCACAGATTTGTATATATCTTTGCATACAGTTTGTTCTTAGAAGATTGTGGGCCATGTATTACTCTTCTTACATTTTGTACAATTTTATGAGGAATGCCAAAAAATGCTTAAATTTAAAGTCAGTATGAATCGTGTTAAACAGACTACCTCTGGATTAAAGAATCCAAGAAATGTCTGCTGAGTCCAACAGAGGGAGCTCATGATGTTTCAATATGTGGAGTTTTGAGAATGGCTGGACAGAATCCAGTGAAGACATTTTTATTTCAGAGTAACTCAAACATATCATATAAACAAGTTACTCTTCTGAGAATGTGAAATACTCTTTAGAAATTCAGAATGCCATAATAGAATTGTCCTAATTATTTATTTATAAGTCTAAACAATTGTTGAAAACTAATATGTGATTATTTTATTTTATGTAACTAAATAGAATACTAAAAAAATGTAAAATGTATTAAACTTATTCAGACTTTCTGGAGAAAATGCCCTTGAAATTTGATAGTGTAATGTTAATGGGTATTTCCATATTTAAAATAGTACATACATAAAATTAATGTTTCATCTGATTAGAGCTTTATATTTCAGTTTGCAGTTGGTCCAGCTAATCTTACAAACTTTTCTTTATGCCAGGATGACCATTTATTTAGGGTACTATATAATTACAAATTCTGATTCAGTAAGAATTTTTTTAATAGTTATTACTATTGAGGAAAGTATACTGAGACAGTTAATGCATTTTTTAATTTAAATTATAGTATATGTGACTTGAATAATTTACAGGGAAGAAAATGATTTGTCATTTAATAAAAGTAAAGAATGTATTTGTATTTGAATACCACTTTTTTTTTTTTTGAATACCACTTTTAATAGCTTCTAAGAAACTATATTGTCTATTCAAAATTTTATATTTGTCGGTGAAAGGACTGTTTTTACATAGCCTGTCACTGTTTTTTCCCAATAACAGGAAATTGGATCGACTTGAGAAGAAAAAAAAGAAAAAGAGAAAAGATAGAAAAAAGAAAAAGCTTCAGAAGAGCAGAAGTAAACACAAAAAGCATAAAAACAAATCCTCCTCCTCTTCCTCTTCCTCCTCTGGTGGCACTTCAGAAAGCAGCAGTGAGAGTGACAACAAAGAAAAAAAAATACAGAAGAAGAAAAGAAAGAAACACAAGCGTTCAGGGAATTACAACAGTGGTTCTGAAGAGATGGACAAGTCTAAGAAGAGAAAACTTGATGAAGAACGTTCTAGCAGTCACAGTAACAAGGAAAAGCCTAGGTTTTTAAAACAAGAGAGTTCTGGGGAGAAGAGCAAATGGAGGCATTCTGATTCTGACAGAAAGCCCAGAAGCCATAACCAGAGTCCAGAGGAGAGAGGATCTGGAAGAAATGAGAGAGGCAGCAGAAGCCAGAGCAGGGATGAGAGGAGTAGGAGAAGCCGAAGCAGAAGTCACGGTGGTTACAAGCCAGGAGAAATAAGAAGACGGCCACGGCCAAGTCCCAGCGAAGAGTGGGACAGAAGAAATGACACCAGAAGCCACGGCACAGATAGATACAGAGGAGGGAAGATGCACAGGGCATTATCAGGAGACAGGCACACTAGAGTGATGCAAAGAGAATGGAGAAGTAGAGAATAGAGACTTGTATGTGACAATTACCTGGAAATAAAAATATCTCCACTTCCTTCTTGAATACCTTTAGCAAGGGCTAAATTATGTACTATTGTCTTTCTAATAAAAAAGCTCTATTTTAATTTTTCATCTCTGTAAACTGTTATATCAGGTACAAAACTACATGAATCCCATAAGAATGAACTTGGCAAATATTTGTAAGTGATCTATTTGGAGGCTGTAAAAATATCTTCTGTTGGGCTTCCCTGGTGGTGCAGTGGTTGGGAGTCCGCCTGCCAATGCAGGGGACGCGGGTTCGTGCCCCGGTCCGGGAGGATCCCACATGCCGCGGAGCGGCTGGGCCTGTGAGCCGTGGCCGCTGGGCCTGTGCGTCTGGAGCCTGTGCTCCGCAACGGGAGAGGCCGCAGCAGTGATAGGCCCGCGTACCACAAAAAAAAAAAAAAAAATCTGTTCATTAATGTTTCTTGTGCCCTATAACAAAAACCCCATGTAACTGCGTGACATTTTCTTTGTTCTGAAACATCATTAAAAGAATGACAGTACATTGAATGGGTATAGTTTATTTTTTTTCAATTCAAATTTATTACTCTTAAGATTTGAATTTACTTGAAGCCAAGTGTAATCATTGTAGAAATTCACTGCTATGAATTAAGTAATGGATTGGTCAGTATTTCTTTACGACTTTAAATTCCCTTCAGTTTTGCTCTAGGGTCAGAAGCTATTTACATTTGGATGATGTATTTTCTATGCTGCCATAACAAATAACCTCCATCTTAACGCGAATACAGTTCTGGAGATCAGAAATCTGAAATGGGTCTCACTGGGCTAAAATCAAGGTGTCAGCAGGTTTGATTCTGGAGGCTCTAGGGAAAATCTGTTTGCTCGTTGCAGCTTCTAGAGGCCACCTGCATTCCTTGGCTCCTGGCCCTTTCTTCCATCTTCAAAGCTAACAAAGTCAAGTTCTCACATCTAATCACTCTGACACTTTCACATTCTGCATTGTTTTCCACTCTTTGGGACCCTTGTGATTACATTGGGCCCACCAGGAAAATCTCCCTATTTCAAAGTCAACTGATTAGCAACCTTAATTCTATCTGCAACCTTAATTGCCCTGTGCCATGTAACCTAACATCTTCACAGGTTCCAGGTATTGGGATTGCTATGTCATTAAGGGACCATTATTCTACCTAGGACAGATGGCCCTTCTACTACTGACATTCAGCTATTACAGATTTTACTTCTAAAGGTGAAGCATTTACATAACGTCACAAATGAACCAGTGTAAACTGTTTAGATATATTTCATAAGTATAGGTATATAAAGTATGTTTAAATTTAGCTGCAAGGTTCCCCTTGTGTTTCAAAGCATATGGTGAAGGAAAACTATAGAAAAAAATCATTTAGTTCAAATTAAAAGTAACATGCAATTCCAAAAAATATATACGAACCATCATGGACACAAGTATTGTTATCAGGGTTCCACATTTTAAAAACACTTCTTATTTAATACAAATATTGATTAGTTTGGATGGTTTTGAGAATGGAAGTCCTAATTTCATAATTTTATAGGAAAGAAGTTTGAAAGAAGAATTAAGTAAAACCTCTCTGTGTAGTCTGGTATATGTATCTTTGTCTTGTATACGCACACACAGAGATGTCCTCTGATTTACAAGCAGCTAACTAAAGGCATAAGCAACCCTTTGATTATTTATATTTTTAAGAGAGTTGGGAGGGGAGAACTTGAATTCATTCTACGGTACTCTTCAATAACTTACAGCACACCTCAAAGATCCCTTTCCCTCTTCATTTAAAAAAAGCATGCATTTGAGATTGATAAAGACCACTAATTTAAACCTTGAGTTCATCAGTGTTGCACTGATTATTTTCTATCTTAGGCCTTTTTAGACTTTATAATTTTTATAATGTCAAAACCTATGCAATATTTACTGCCTTAAAGGATTTCTGAACCAGTGTTCATGAAGAGAAATGTTGAAAAGCATCCTGTAATTAAAGTGAATTATATACTTTATCATTTCTTAACACTTTGACTTCCACAAAAGTGTGGTCCCCTTTTAACTTTATAAGTGGCTGCAAGAATTTTTCAAATCTCTGGTTTACTTATCCTTCACCGTTAAGATTGAGAAACTATAAAGTACCAATAGCCCCAACATTCTTATCTATCCAATGGTGAGAAAAATTCCTGTGTAATTATAGGAAATGTTGGTTTGCTGTTTGGCTTTCAGACTTGGTCACTAAAGGATGCTAGACAGCCCCAAGGGGCTAGCATTCCAACTTGGCAAACTTAAAAACTGAAGGGAGGCATTTTCACGTACAATCATAACATGGTAATAAATAGCTTTAAAGAGGCTCACCTGACTTGTTCTGCACACTCTAACGATAAGGGTAAAAGGAATTGAAAGTGATTTTTAAAATAAAATATTAAGCATCTAATTATACTTTTGCTTTTGAAATACAAGGTAAAAACCAAAGAGATAAACCTCATAATAAAAAAGATATCTAGTTGTATGTGTAGAGGTTCCCCTAAGTACTAACGCCAAAAAAAGAATCCTCCAAGTTTAATGAATATGATTCAAGAACAAGAGTCCCCAACAGTGAGAGACTTTTTTTTTAGAAAAACCACAGGAAACGTCTGGTGATATGTCCTTCTTCTTACCCTTAATAGAGAAATTCTTTTAACGAAATCTGGGTGTGCCTGGTGACATTTGTTCAGCGGCCTGGCACTGCACTGGCCAACTTGGGAGACATTATTGGGGTCCCCTCCTCCCCTTTTCCCTGGCCTAACATTTAACATAATTTAACACTAGCAAATTAATTCCTGTAGGAGGTGCTGTCGATTTACAAATGGTCAGGCACGATCAGGTTACTAGGTTAGGACTTGTTTATCTGAACGTCTATGTGGTAAGTTAGTCATCATTTCATCTAATAAATGTGCCAAAATAGGCAGAGGTTGCTGCAGCACAGCGGCAGGTCTGCTTACCTTGCAGTAGGAAATGGAGATCTTACTTTGTATCATACGGTTTTAATCTGAAGAAAGCTTTTTATCTGAAAGGCTTGGAGAGACCTTCCTTGTTCTTCCATGAGAAGGCTTGCTGATAGTGAATCACATCCGTCCACGCTGTAGGGAGCTCGGCGTTTCCCAGTTTCAATCAAATATTTACTATGTTTTTAGCATTGAATCTCAAAGATTTCAAATCCACCTGAGCCATTGCACTCTCCTTCCCTAACGACCACTCGGCCAAGACGCAGGTGGAGGCCGCTCGACAAGGCCGCGTCCTCCACACCCTGTGTTTAAGATCAGGGAGAAGGCTGCCTTTTAGCTTCAGTAGCTGAGGGGTATTAAGAAATCTTATTTCGGTTTTCTGAAAAGAAAACCTTGATAGTTACCACTTCTTGAAAAGAGCTAAAGGTATGCCATAGCTGCAGACCTTGGGAGCGGGTTTTTCAGATCCAAAAGGAGAAATGCTTTTTTAAAGTTGTGAGGAACAAATAAGGCCGAGGGAACTCTTAAGTTTTGGGAAATGCCATGGCAACTGAGAGCTGATGAAGCTCCTCAAACCCCGTTCCTGCTGACAGAAAAGGAAGCAGATCCTCATGCCCTTCCCCCTTTCTCCTCCCTTCACGCCACACTTAACATCACCCTCAGAATGTAACAGTAATAATGAAGCGAGGTGTGGGGTGAAACGCAGGAACGGCTTGTCATGGAAAACGCATACTCTGGCCCAAATTGCCCGCGAGTCGCCTTTCCGCGACTCGTAGGCACGGGAAAAACCCAGTCCTTTCGGTTCGAAGGTCCTCCCGACGGGGTGGTCAGAAGTGGAGGTCCAGCGGTTTGGGTGCTGACCGGACCGAGGCTTCCAAGGACCTCGCCTTAGACCGGAGGCCGGAAGGGGGCTGGAGTGAGTCCCGGGCTGGCGTGCCCCTTCCCATCCCCACAGGCGCCTCCACCCCTACGTACGGTGGTGCTTTCCTTCTAGACGCGCGCCTGGCCACCTTCTGAACATACCTCAAACCCAGATGAAAGCCTGAGAATTAGGGGGAGCGTCTCCCTCCTAGAATATGCGCCTCCCGTGCGAGGAGGCCGCTGGACTCCCCACCGACAAAGTGTAACGGGAAAGGATGCAGGCTAGCTCGCTGCAAGGGTCCCCCTCCCCCACGACCCTGCCAGTGGCCCACTCAGAAGAAATTCCAGGCTGCGGACCACGGGAGCTGCGCCCTGGGGACCAGCACTCCCGGGCCGCCACGCGCCCTCGCCTGCCAGTTCCAGCCTAAGCTCGCCCGGCCTCCAGCGCCTTTCGTCTACGCAGGTCAGAGGGCGGACTTGCCTTCACTAGTTAGGAAAGCGAGCGAATTTCTCTCGTCTCTCGGGCTCCACAGGTGAAGAGGGCGCTTTAGGGCGCCGCTGCTAATCTCTCGCTCCTGGGGCAAAAGTGAAAATGTTGACTCTCGCCAGCAATCTGCAAGCAGAAAACAAATCGGGGTTGCCGAGGAGGGTGTCGGGGGGGACAACACATCACTTTGCATTTCTTTTATAAATGAATCACCCTGAAGGTTAGATGTTTGCAAAACAATGCAAAATCCCTGGTATGAGTGCAAGGGTCTTGGAAAATCTTAAACCTTGTTTTTCTTTCCCGGGTCCCTGAGAACAGGCCCTGACGGAACATGTTTCCACGGACCTACTGAAACCTTCCCCTTAACTGGAGTTGCAAACACACTGTATATATTTATATCAATAACATATAGGGTAGGCATGTCTGTATGTATTTACCTCATACATATTTCTATAAACTCCAGCGTCTGGAAAGGGTGGGGGTAAATAACCCCGAACGGTTAAAATTATGGAGAAGGGATAATAACTGATTACTAATTTGAAAGTAAATAAACAGGTGACTTTTTCAGATCAAATCCCTCCTTGGATCGTTACAATAAATGTCTCTGAAGGAAGCTCTCTATTTATGTTGTCATTGATTAATTCTTCACTACCTCATTTGATTTCGATTTAGAACGATTTGATTCTAATTTAATTAGCATGTAATTTGGATGTACATAATTACTGTAATTATGACATTCAGGTAAGGCAGCTTTAGGCTGAAAGGCAATTTCAAATTTTCTAGCAACCTACTTTGTACTGGGAAATGGACAAGGACTTTGCGCCCTGCTATCCAAGTAGTAATTAGCACATCTTTCTGAAACAGGCAGTGCGGCGGGGTTTGTATTAAAACAGCAAATACAAACCCAACCGAGTTACCGGCTGCAAAGGTGGCTGCGAGTTCCCGGAAATGCACGGCGTTTCCCTGGCGCGAGATCGGGGAGCCCGGCGCCCCAGCGCCTGGGCCGGCTCTAGCTGCTGCGGGCTCCGGCGCCTCTGCGGCCTCTGGCGCGGGATTTGGAGGTGTAGCTTTCAAGATTAAAATACAATAAA
This sequence comes from Neophocaena asiaeorientalis asiaeorientalis, assembly GCF_003031525.2. Classification (NCBI taxonomy): domain Eukaryota; kingdom Metazoa; phylum Chordata; class Mammalia; order Artiodactyla; family Phocoenidae; genus Neophocaena; species Neophocaena asiaeorientalis. The sequence continues at coordinate 2,180,059 of NW_020175831.1, read as the reverse complement.
CGTGCGGGGAGGGTGGGGGACAAGAAAGGAGGGGAAGAAGCCACTGCACGATGTCTGAAGACGCGGGGCTGGGTAGTGGACTAGGAAGAGGAGGGAAAGGGGCGGCGGGAGGAGGGCGAGGCAGAGTGGAGAGAAAATTGATCAACGCCCCCAAGTGTTACCCGATTTTAGATTTGGGTTTCGAAGGGAAAAGGTGGGGGCCAAAGGGGTCAGTTTGCGCCAGCAGCGAGTGCGGACCCTTCGCAAGGGTCTGGGGTCAGGGGTTTCGGGACTTCTGGCAGCCCTAGGGGGCCCTGCGCTCCCCGCAGGGCCCCGGCCTGCCCAGCAGCACCCAGCACCCGACTCGGGCGGGACGGCGCCTGGAGGACAGAGGCGAGGCAGGAGGCTGCTTCGGCCATCCCCGGGTCCAGGCTGGAGAAAACTGCGGGTCCCTCGCTTCCTCCCCTTCACAGGGGGGCCTGGGGACCTGGGACGGTCTGCTTGCCTGGTTTAATCAGCTTGGTTCGGTCGGTCCCAGATAACCCACGTGGGTCCCGCCGACCGGGAGCCTTCGGATCCGGGTAGTTGGGGGAAGAGCGCGGGGGCGCTGCAGCCACGGCCGGGCCCCCATGCCGGGGTTCACGTCGCCGCTAACAGCGCCCAGCGTGCTCACCTCCAAGTTGGAAGACCCTAAAGTTGCCTTGAAGGAAATGCAAAATGCGCCAATTCTAAGACTAGGGCCAAGCAGGGCGTTATATTGTTTTGTTTGGATTTTCAGTTAGCAAGTTCCAGAAAAGACTTCCTTTGTCTGGGAGCATTTAATACCGGCCATTACTAAGCAGTGCCGCCCAGTAGCGGGGCTTGTCCCCCACGAAGCACAAAAACTCGCTTTTCTTTGCTCGATTCGCTGGGTTGCTGCAGCTCGCGGCAAACGCCGACTCCCCGCGCTCGAAGCGTCGAGCAAGGGCGGACAGCGCGGCCTTCCCGGCCCGGAGCTCTAGATGGCGCCAGCGAGCCGCACTCGCCAAGCTCCTCTTAAGGGAATCAAGAGCGACTGTCAAACATAAAAGCAAATCAGAGTTTTCAGTTTTTTTAATGTGTTAAGAATGTTATTCCTTAAGAAAATTTGTAGCTAAATTATTCTCACTTAAAATAAACACTTAGTATACCAATTACACAAATGGGCGGGATTTATGTAAGATTTACTTCATCTGCATTTTTGTAGTGGGAGAGAGCCTTGGTGAATACAGATAATAGATGCAAATAAGATTAGAGTTAAAACAAATAAAGTTTCCATCTGAATAAAAAGAAATTCAATTTTACACGACTTATAACGATTTGACGGAATGTCCAGACAAGCCGCTCAGGTGCACCATCTAATCGTGTCAAACTAATGTTGTTTTCCCTCCTTGAGGAAAGAAAAATCTTTCTTTCTTTTTTCTTTCTTTTTTTCCCCCCTTCATCAGGTAGGATCCAATTCACTCCGCGGGGGAAAATATAAAGCCAGAAAAGGAAATCGCCGGGGGAGGGTGTGGATCGGCGCTGGCTAGGCGAAGAGCCGAGGAAAACTTGGTCTTCGTTCCTCTACTACGCAGGGAACTACAGCACAGGAAACGCTGGGAGAAACCGGCTGAAACGAAATCGCATTTCCCCTCACCCGGTCCTGAGCGGACTCAGGACCCCTGTCTGCGCCCCTCGCCCCACACCGGCCTCCGAGCAGCAGCCCCCGTCTGCGCCCCGACCCCTGGCTGCGGCCTCCCGTTTCAACCGGGCCCAGGAGCCAGATTGGCCCGGGCCCCGTAGCCCCCAGGTGGCCCAGGGGAGACGCGGCTCCACCTCGGGTGGAGACCGAACTCTTCCCGGGTTCGTGGACTCTCCTCCCACGCACGCTCTCTCCAATTTGCTCGGCCGCAGCGGGTGGCTGCCCGCTCAAGACAAGGTATACCCGCGCCCCCCAGAGCCCCCTGGGGCTGGGGGTTGGGTAGGAGCGCGGGGGTCTGTCTTGCCTGCTGGTTTCGGCTGGGGGCAGGGGCCCGCTCCCTCCGCGTGCAGGTTCCGCGAGCTCTGCCCACCCCCCGACTGGACGCTCGGGCCCGGCCGCCGCCCGCCGTTCCCGGGAGCCGCGGTGATGGACGTCGGCTGACCCGCGGGGCAGAGGCAGCGCGCAGAGGCCTTGATCACTGGGCTGCGGAGGGAGCCGCGCGGCGAGCGGGACCTGCACGGCCAGGCCCTTTGATCTGCTTTTATTATCCACGAGAAACAAAGCTGCCTGGGACAGACGCCCGGGCGCCCGCCCTCATTCCTCGGGAGACCCCACCACACCCTCACCTCCGCGCCGCCCGCCCTTAGCCCCCAAACACGCCGGGCACCCTCTCGGCCTCCAGCACCTCGGCCCCGAGCCCCCAGGGTGAACGTCCCCCTGGCCAGCTGCTCCAGGCCAGACCTGGACCAGAGGCGCGAGGAGTGTGGGCTGGGGCGCCCGGTGATAAACTGTTTGAGCGGGGAGCGAAAATGGCCAAAGAAAAGAAACACTCGAGGAAGAGAGGGGCAGCCGAGGCTGCGGGGACAGCAAGAAGGAGGAGCGGGAAGAAGCCACCCAGCGCCACGCTGCAAACGCCCCTCTGGGGACCTTCGCTGTACGTTTTATCGCTACTTTGCTAATTGGCTTTTCACTGCAGTTTGCGAGGAAAATTTTGTTAACTATTAATAACAACAATTTATTTTTCCCCCATGAAAATAAAAACATTCATTCAAGTTCCCACGGCAGTAATAATAAAAAAAAAATTCCCCCCCACTGCGGCTGACTTTACTTGCATTTCCTATTGTGCGGGGAGCTTTTTAGAAATATTTTTATTCTGTAAATATGTACTTTATTTTCTAAACTAACATTTTTTCGAATTGGGAAATTATCTCATTTACCAATTTTCTTTTCGTCTCTCCCTCTCTTCTCCCTCTCTTTTAAACTGGGGCTGTTAAGTTGGTGGTCAGAAGACAAAGAGAGTGAAAATAATTTTCATTTCAATAATTGCCTTCTGGTCAATTTAACTGTGCCTTATTTTGAAAGAGACTGTCTAAATGAGATTCCTGTCCCAAATGTGTTCCCAGGCCTGATCCCAGCCTTTAATTATTCCTGAGTTTTTTTTCTTCAGAATAAGACGCCGCACTGAGTAATCACAAAGAAGTCAGAGAGCATCCTTGAACCTTTTCAGAAGCAGCGCCACTGATATTCAAATAACCTGCGAGGGCCATTTGACGGCGCGGGGACCTAGGCATTTCCAATTCACTATTTGCATAGATCAGCCGTCTTTGAAAAGGAAAGGAGCAGTTGTCTTCCATAACATTAAAAAGCCTAGTTATCAAATCAAGTGCTTAGTTTGGGGGCTTTTAAAACGTTTACATTTTATCTCAGGTTGCCCTTTACCGTTTGACATGCAAATTTGGTGCAGTTAATTTAGACAATTAAAAAGATCTTCAAGGGAGCTTTGTCACGGAGAATATTTGGAGTTTTCCCCGTGGACCAGCTGAGATAAAGTTGGCCAGAACAAATGATGTCTAGGAGATTAATTAGATATTTGATAAGACATGAATCCCTAATAAGGGAATACAAGGCACAGGGGGCTGCTGTGTGCTCTAAGTCAAAATTAATAACATTTAACAAGATTTTCATTTAGGCATGAAATGTCTTTTCCGGGGTATTGACTCTAGCGATTTATTCCCCTGAGTCACCTCCCAACGTAGAGGGTCTTGGGAGCTACGACTTCTTTTAAAAAGCTTTTTCCTTTCGAAGATTGTTTTAAAACCACTTTTTAAAAACAAACAAACCCACTGGAGTTTCGTCAGACCCCTCCGGGAGGGGTAGGCACCTCCCCAGTTAAAGCTGCCAAGGACCTTTGCTTTTTTGAAGGGGTTCCAGAGTTTTAAAATGTCACCTTTTGAGAGCTCTCTGGTTTAGTAATACAACTACACCTTCTTATAACCTAATTTAATTTACGCTGTTAATATACAAATAAATAATTCTCACTTCTCAAAAACGTATCGCTTTTATAACTCACATAAACCTTACATCACCTAAAACTAACATTAAGGGATTTTTTTCCCAACAAAAAAAAGTCGGCCCACTTAAAGGTTATTGAGGGGGTAACAGGATCAAAAAAAAAAGAAAGTGTATTGTTCAGAGTCCTTTAATAATACCAAAGTGAAAATATGATGTCAAAATTTTCTTCATACAGATAAACGCATTTAATTTCTTTAGGTGACCTTAACTTACGTGTTTGTGAGTGAAATGATAACTCAACATTTTAAATATCTTTTACATATATACTGACTTTCACAAAGTGCATCAGAAAATTAAAAAAAAAAACTCCCTGAATTTCAGGAATTCACCAAAAAAACTCTATTCGAATGAACATTTACAAGAAAATAAAAGAGAACACAACCTTTTGAACCCTATTTATACAGATGTTATGAAATACAGAGAAACTGTCACTAGACTTCCAGTTTAATTTCTCACCTTCGGCCTTTTTTGATGCTTCCTTTTATAAGAAAAAAAAGTCTTATTGTAAGTAGATATCAAGCAGGACTTGGAGCATTTTATATATAATATAATCCACGCAAAGGGTCTGTTTTTATAGGTCCCGTTTGTTTTCAAATGTTCTGACAGTCCTTTGCAGGGTGGTGGCTAGCTTTTGGAAAAAAGGACAGAGAAGGGTGGTGGAAAGGGGTGGGCGGTGGGGGAGGAGGGAGCGTTTCTGTGTATTGCTCTTCGCTCGAGAAGTTTGTGCGAGTGGTAAGTGTGTGTGCGCGCGCTCGAGTGTGCGTGCTTGTGGTTGTAGGTTTCCGGTGTGTGTGTGTGTCTGTGCGTGCAGCTTTTTAAAGTGTTGTTTGTGTCGAAAGATGCTTCGCTTTTGTTCCTGGACCACGCGTTTGATTCTCGTCTGGGCTCGGGCAGCAGAGGGGAGCTCCTAGCGTGGCCGGCAAGCGGCGGCCCGCGAGCCGGATGCCGCTCTACCTCGCGCCGGCCCGGGGGCGGCCGTGGAGCTCCCGCCCGTCCATACCCCGCTCGCCCTCCGAACCTCTCGCTCGCTCGCGCTGTCTCTACTCGCTCGCTCGCGCCTCTCGCCCGGCCTCTAAGAGTCGTTGGGGCCAGACGCG
>NW_020175831.1:2174685-2174917 GCF_003031525.2 Neophocaena asiaeorientalis asiaeorientalis | reverse complement strand
CCGCCCGGGCGGCACTGACGCCGGAGTCGTGCAGGATGAGGTCTGGGGACTCGGAGCGGGGCGTCTCCAGGTTGCTGGCGTCCGTGTCACTGTCGCTGCCCTTTTTGCCCCCGCCGCCCCCGTTGTGCGTCTTAATGTGTTTGCTCAGGTGGTCGCTGCGCATGAAGCGCTTATTGCACACCGGACAGGCGAAGCGCTTCTCGCCCGTGTGAGTCCGCAGGTGCCGCTGCAG
>NW_020175831.1:2174403-2174660 GCF_003031525.2 Neophocaena asiaeorientalis asiaeorientalis | reverse complement strand
GAGCGCGTGAAGCTCTTGCCGCAGAAGAGCCAGTTGCACACGAAGGGCCGCTCGCCCGTGTGCCAGCGCAGGTGCGCCTTCAGGTGCGACGTCTTGCCGTACACCTTGCCGCAACCCGGGATGTGGCAGCTGTGCAGGCCCTTGCGCCGCAGACTCGCCCCGGCCGGGCCCAGCCGCTCCGCTTCCTGGCAATTGGGGCAGTCGCAGGTGGCGCGGCCGGAGTAGCGGCGGGCCGAGCGCGCCGAGCTCCCCCCGGC
>NW_020175831.1:2164818-2174250 GCF_003031525.2 Neophocaena asiaeorientalis asiaeorientalis | reverse complement strand
GAGCGAGCTGAAGTCGGGATTGTAGGTGCCGAGCTGCGAGTGCAGCGAGGCCTGGGGGGCGCCCGAGTGCAGCGAGCTCTGGAGCCCCCCAGCGGGGTTCTGCACCTCCAGCCACGAGCCTGGGCTGCTGTGCACGTCCCACCACGACGACGCCGCACCGTTGGTCACCTCGCCCGCCGCCAGCGTTGAGTGGAAGCCTGACTTGTACCACGACTCGTACGGGTGCGCCATGCCCACGCGCGGGTACAGGCCGTCGGCCGCCGTCGTGTGCACTTTGGAGATGAAGGCCGACTGGCCGCCCGCCTCTTGCGGGGACACCCCGGCCGCCGCCGCCGCGGCCGCCGCCGAGTTGGAGAAGAGGCCGCCGTAGTCGCTGCTGAAAGCGGACGACGTGGGGGACGTGGAGGCCAAGCAGAAGGCGCTGTTGGCTGCGCCAGAGCCGCCCGCCAGGCCGCCTGAGCCGCGGCCGCCGGTGGCCACGGCGAAGCCCGAGAGGCTGGAGCCGAGGTTGCAGCTGGACGAGGAGCGCTTCCAGGGATGGAAGCCGCCCTTGGCGAAAGCGCTCGACTCCGGCAGCGTCGTCAGCGGGCTCGTGTTGCCGATCTTGTTGCAGGTCGCCGCCAGCATGGCCAACGGGGTCGTTCCGAAGCGCGGCTCTTCCTAGAGTGGGTGGGGTGGGGGAGGGAGCAAGGAGGAGGAGGGCAGGAACAAGTGGGAGGAAGACACAGAGTGCACCCGTGAGCAGCCTCGTCCTCCCGCGGCTGGTCCCGGGGGGTCGTGGCTCCCCGGCTCGCGCCTCCTCCCCGCACGCTCGCCGAGGATGCGCCGCACCCCGCGCGGGGCAGAGGCGATCACAAGGGCGAGGGTCCCGGCGCTGGAAAGTTGTTCTTCAGTGGGACTACAAATCAAAGCTGTCTCGGTTCTCCCCGCCTCAGTCGCTGCAAACCCTGCCCCAAACCGGACTCGAGTCGCTCGCCTTCCGTTCGCCATAAGCCCGCTCCTCTCACAGAAGCCCCCAGATCGCCCTTCGGGGTGAAGCACGGAGGTAAACACATCGACAACAAACGCCAGGTGAGGGCAGAGGCGGCCGAAATAGCGACCCGGGGGTGGGGGAAACTTGGGGCACTCTTCCCAAGGGTGGCTAGGACTTGACTTTTTAACAGAAAACATTTTAAATGTTTACACACACACACACACACACACATATACACACAATTACGAAAAGAAGAAGTCCGAGTAGAAGCGACCCCCGCGATGGATTTCAGAGTCACAGACGAACTGGGGATCCGCAAAAGTGTAAATGTTTGTTAACGTGACTACATGAACTGCAAAACAATTAAGGCTGTTTTCTGGAAACACCAATGTCGCGTAATTGCAACAATCCCCGAAGCAAGGGGGGATGGGGTATAAATCACGAGGGGCAGAAAAGAAACCTCTAAAGCAGAATATTAAAAGGACTTGCTTAACAAATCCTTTTCTTACAAAGACACCTCCTGGGTTCCAATAACTTGGGAAGAATCAGTCCTGGAAATGTGGAAAGTGCTAAAAGAAGCTGAGGCTGCAGTCGGGCAGCAACAGTTTCTCCAGAGCCGCGGACCCGGAGAAGCCATAACGAAAAATTACTCCAGTTATAACAAGCAAATGCCGCACTTCCGACTTACCCCAAGTATAGACGTGGCCATAGCAGGTCCCTGGGCGGCGCGGCGGGGCCGGGAGCGGGGCTGAACCTGGCGGCTGCTCGGGAGAACTGTTCGGGTACCGCACGGCTCCCGTGTCCCCGCGCTCGCGCCGAGCGGACTCCGGGCTCCCGCCGGCTAAACTCAGCCTAAGTGCTAGGAGCACCCGCTTTGAAGTGCCGCTGGCGGCGCCTCTCACCCAATGAGGGCGCAGGCAGAGCAGACTGGAGCTGCCCCGCAGCCAATCAGACGCGCCGAGGGGCCCGAGCCCGGGCTCCTGGCGCGTGCCAGTCACCGCGGCTGGCGGGGGGGAGGGGTGTCGCGGGCTGGAGATCGAAGAAATTACAGAGCAATTAAAAATTTACACACACGCACCAAGCCAGGTTTAACTATCGTTGAGACCGAGCCACAAGCCCCCCGAACCTCCCCGAGATGATGCAAGTTAAGACTGACAGTCCTCGACTCTCCACTTGTGGGAAAGGAGGCAGGAGGGGAGGGGGCCCGAGGCTGAGGCCGCACCAGCAAGACCCAAGTGGAGACGGAAATGTCAACGCTCACTTTGTGTGTCCAGGCTCTCGCCCGCGGAGCACAACTTCAGCTGGAATCCATCATTCTCGCTTCCGATTTTATCATTGTCATTTATCTACCTAGTTCCTTATTCCCACTGGATTCAGTTTTACTCTCAGAGTCACATTGAAGAGAAGGGGGCGAAGGGACAGCTCCTCCGAGAGGAGAGAAATAGGCCTCTCCGTCCAGGTCTACACCCACAGACTTGCTGGGAGGGCCTGGAGCCTCCCGCATCCCGCCATTTCCCCTAGCGGCCTAAGTGACTTCCTAATTGTCGCTCTGGCCTCTGACCCGGGGGGTAATACAAGTGCCACTCACACCAGAAGCTTCTAGTGGTAATTAAGGGCACCCTTTGTACCGTTTCGCCAGCGCCTAGATACCAGGCTAACCCAGTTGTCAAATATGACTAAACAGTGGGACGTGCTGTCTGCCGGGTTTCGCTGGGGGCTGGCGTGGGGGTGGGAGGCATCAGCCCATACAACACGCTGCACGAAGCTGCTTATTTTCACAATGTAACGACTTTGGAAACAGAGACCCGCGCGAGCCGCGTCCGCCCCCATCGCCACCCCCGCTGAAGCTGAAGCTTGCTAGGCTGTTTGTTTAACCCGGTGAAAATTTGCATGTCACGTTTCAGCCTGGAAGCGAGTTTTCTTGCCCCAGCGCCAGCCCACTCCCACTCCAGACCGCCTAGGCCTAGAGGCTGCTTTGCAGGGCAAGGGCGCCGGGTTGAGAAGTGGGCTCGCCCCTAGCCCTGCTTTCGTGGACGTGCTCAGGGAGCTTCTCTCCCGGACCTCTGTCCACGAGTGCCTGGGACGAGGCCACACGTGGGCGCCTCCACATTTTGCAGGCTGGAAGCATCCTGAAGTCCTCTCCGGATCCTGTCGGTGTGAGGAGACACGTCCTCAGACGGACAACTGAGCGTCCTGGAGCCCCTCGACACTCGCTGAGCTGTTTGTTTTTCTTCTTTCTGAGTCTCCTTTTCTCTTTCTTCTTCAGGGCAGCCAGGAGCAGCTTTTGAACCAGAAATACCAGTGCCCTCAACAGACCTGGGTACTGATTTTAATGTACCACATTCTCCTGAAAGCCCACAGCCTGCTTTCAAAGACATTTTAAACCACGAACCTCAGATGCTTGGGTGCAAAAGGCGAGTTGTTGAGGAGGGGGAGCAAGTGAGGAGGACATGGAACTATGCCCCCAGCGTTTTCTTCCTTCTTTTGCAATATCTCTTGGCGCAAGAGTGCGACCACCGTGGCTCTTCTCTCGGCCCTGAGATGGAGCCTGCGTGTATCCCGGAGCACTTCGTAGGTGGAGAAGGCTATCTGGGTTGCTTTCTTTGCTAGTCGTTAGAATATCTTTGCTCAAAATGCCTCCCCCCGCACTTTGATCTAAGGTGGCAAAAGCACCGAGGCAGGTATGACAGAGAAAGGGGAGAGAGTGAGAAGACCGGCGCGGCTATAATGAAACTCTGTGCCCTGGGGGGTTGTGGTAGCAATCGGCGGGGGAAGCGGGGGGAAAAGGTGTGAAAAGCCCCCGGGACACTCGGGGTGGAGGGGTGAGGGGGAGTCCAAGCACCCCGGAAGAGCCAGAAAGCCCGGCAGTGGGACCCGGGAGCCCTTCCCAACAGGTGACTTCTGCCCTGGAAGGTCAGACTGGTGCTCGGCTTCGCGTAGTCTTCGCGTCGATTTACTAATAGAGGGATTGTTAAGTGGCAGCCAGGCGTTGCCGACTCACCCAGTGCAGCCCCGAGGAGAAGCGCGGAGGTTTCCCCCATCCACATCCTCCCTCACCCCCAACACACGCTCTCCTTAAGGAAACCTGACAAAGTAATAAATAAGACAATCCGAAAAGCCATTTAGCACTCGTGACATTTTCAAGTCAACCATTTAAAACAATTCACGCTGGCACCTCGGGCTCCCGGCGCCTTGGTTGCCTGTCTCTTCTCCTCCTCTTCTTCCTCCTTTCCCCTCCCCCTTCCCTCCCTCCGTTTTCAGTGTAGTTCCAGCTGTCAGACTCTCTACGTGGGCACTCGGATATTCCTTTAGATACACATCACCGGATCACAATAAAAGTTAGGAAATCTTCCAAACGATCGCAGGCAGACCCTCCGGGCCCTTCAACTCCAAAGTGGGGCCCCCATGGAAATCTTTCAGAAGAAGTCCAGTTGTGTGTGTGTGTGTGTGTGTGTGTGTGTGTGTGACAGTTTTTTTAATTCTCTAAAAAATCTAGTTTTTAAACAAAGATCAATGTGTTATGCTGAAGTGTTGAGCTGACTGTTAAAACATTTGGGGAAATAATGACAATGTAACAAAGGCCTGGTTTGGAGTGAATCATCACCCTTTTAAAAGTTAAAGCAATTTTCAGGAGAATAGCTTTCAGCAAACGCTTTACATTATTCAAAACGGCCAAATAATGCTCTATTATAGCGCCTGAATGCTGCCAGTCAGCCTCTAAGTGCAATTTGTGCAAAGGCCCCGGTGCCTTATCTCCACTTCTTTATAAAGAGGTGAATATAAAACAATTTCTTCCAAACCCAGACAGAGAGCACGAAAATTGCTTCCCTTTCTGCAATCAGGGCAATTTAACTGGAGTGCAATTAGCACTATTAAATGTCGATTCTGCATAAACAAATCTGACTGAGCAGCGAAAGTGGGGTGAGAACCTCATATACACTGAAACTGATTTTTTAAAATTATGTATCCGGGTCCTTTACAATTGATCCATGACGTTTTCATCTTGGAATATATTTACATCGTAAATACACTATGGTTAAATCAACATAATTTTTTTACAAAAAATTTCAATAGGAATCCTAATAAAGAAGAATGGGGTAATTAAAGGAAAGAGTTCACTTCCTTTGAACAAATATTGTTTCCCCCATCCTGCCTGTCCTGAGAGCTTTGATCTGAGCAACTGCTCAAGTTGCTGCATTTAGTGGGCAAAACCGGGGAAACAATTCTGTCATTAGCGCGGATCCGAAGGATTGGAGCTCCTACGCCACAGGAAAAAAAAAAAAAAAGCTTCTCCCTGATGCACAGGGAGGAACAGTTATCTTCTGAATAACTCGAAATATTTGGTGGCTGCCCAGTCTCCCAGGGGCTTTGGCCCGTCGCAGAGTTGAGCAGCGGATATACTGCACAGGGGTGGGGTGAGGTAGAGTTGGGGAGACTAGAGGATGTGGGCGGGAGGGGAGGAAGAACCGAAGGTTCTCACCTGGGCGCTGCTGGCTGCTGCCAAAGCCTCGGCCACCAGGACCTGGGTGCCCGGGAGCAGGGACAGGAGAAGGCAGGGAGAGGAGCCCGTAAAAAGCATTTATCTGACCTGTCCTCCTCCGGCATGCCTTTATTTATTTGCTTAGCCACCGCGCTCCCTTTCTGGATAATTTGCGCGATTAATTATGCTTTTCATTTGCATGATCTACACTACAGCAGTGATTATCAGGTCAGCACAGTGTGGGATTTGGGGAGATACATTAATAATGAGTTAAAAAACAAAACAAAAAAACCACACACACGAAAATCTGCCCTTGTGTACCACAGTCACCTGCCATGAACAGGGGCTGAGGAAGCCACTACAGACTATAGCGCCTGTTGAGTCCAATGAGTCTTTTCCTCAGTTGGAGTTTGTCAGTTATGGATGAAAATGAAATGCAGCTTTTGATTACAAGGGAATCTTTTATAGTTAACATATCTATATTTTTAAAAGCACTAGCCTTGAGATCATCTGGGTGGAGAAAATAAATTGAAAACTGAGGAACTCTCCCACAATTTCCATTGAGCTTTCATTTAATATTTGTTCTATAACACCCTCATTCCATCCCAGCCCTTGCAAATAAAAGAGCCAGGAAGGATCACCAGGCCATTGGAACTTTCATCTTTTCTCCATCTCAGAAGTGTTACTGCTATTTAGAGATGGCAGGAGATGCAAATCCGTTTTGTCTGTAAGGTCTACTGGAGAAACCGAAAACGCTTAGTCTATTAAGTACACTCCAAACATTTGCTACACAACTAATTTTCTGCTGCTAGATGTATCTGGGCCATATATTTTAAGCCTGCCTTGATCTGTTTATCTGAGCCAAAAATGCATGAACAATTAAAGGAAAGACTCTGGTGTGTCAAAGGAAGGAAGGTGACTGTAGACTGTGTGATGATTTTAATGACTGCAATTATTGGAAGATTATTCGACAAGCATCATAGATTTGTTTACTGCCTTGCTTGGAAACTACGGGGGGCCTATTCGGCTTGGGGTTTTACCTTCCTCCCTCCCTCACCAACTACCACAGAGGGTATTAGACCTAAGCAAATGTGCCATTCACTGTTGGCTTCCTTCTTCTCTTTTAGGGCATTTCTACCAAAATGGAGCACATTTGTGTCTCAGCCAACTCTAATCAAACCATCTTTGGAGATATTCAAGCAATCTTTTCACTCAGACCTTAAGCTAATATTTTTTAAAAAGCCAAAGGCCAGGGAATTCTGGTCATTCATCAGCTTCTCCCAGCCAGGGTACCAGTTTCCTCAGTTTTACTCTTTCATAGGCAGGCTTTGAAGAGACTTCCAACTCTCCCTCCTCCTTTCAGGGTTTGAAGGAGGCACAACTGCAAGTTGTGAAACAGGACTTTAGGCATATCTCCAGGACTCCATCCATACTGGAGAAAGTTTGGCTTTTTCTTCCTTCCTTTAACAGTGTCCGCCTCCCCCATATTATTTTCTATCACAATTCCTAATCTTACGCTGTGAGAAATAAGTAAATAAAAAGAAAAGGTATGACTAAGAGCGGTTTGTGGCTAAGGAATTTTTTTTACTGTATTATATACAGACACAAGGAATGCAAATAAGGAAGATTTCTTGTCTGATAAAAGCAAAATCATCCTGTCTACACTAATCAATAAATCACAGCCTGGGCTTTGCTCATTAGTGCAATTTGAAAGAAAAAAAGGTATAGCAAATATCCCTAGTAAGCCCCCTTTCCTCCCTCCCCTGAGGCTCTGAGACTGCAGATGACCTGGTCGTCGTGGTGCTCTTCCTTGGTCTGGAATCGAGAACCTTCCCCGTTCAAACCGGAGCCTTCAGAACTCTGCAAGTGGCAATTAGGAGCCTATTACAAGCCATTAGATTGATCAATGTACCTTAAACAATGCAAATGATTTATATGGCTGATTTATATGGAGAGGAAAAAGAAAAGGGGTGGGGGGGGGAGGACGACTCCATATCCTTCACATTATCGCAATGTTCTGGAGAAAACACGGGTCCAGCCTCTCTTCATCACTGCTTAGAACCACCAGAGCGATTTATTCTGAAAACTTTTCAAGCAAAGACACAGGCTCCCCTGGCTCGTTCGATGGATGGCGAGGTGCCCATTCTTTGCCCCTTTTCTCTTCTTTTTAAGGAAGAGCTTAGAAGGACCGAGCCCGGGGTTCACAGCGACGCCACTCCCCCAGCGGAGGACACTGCCGCGAGCAGTCCCAGCTGCCTCCTTTCCCCGGGTCTGTCCCCGGAGAGGGGGAGGATGACTTACAGATTTGTTTTAACGGAGTGTTCGAGTGCAGTGTGGCCTCCTAATTACGGCAGGAACACACAACCATTAGCCCTTGAAGTTTCAGGCGCGACTCGGGGAGGAGCCGCGACCCAGCTCCCTGCTTGCACACGACGCGGGGGAGGGGGCGGTGGGGAGGGAGAGAACTCCTCGGAACCGACCTCCTCGCTCGGGCTGACTATTTCAGCTAATCTAACTGGCGAAGACAAAATTACAACAGAGCCAAAGCGATCAAAGCAGGCCCCTGCCAGCCCCCTCCTCCCGCCCTCCTTCCCGCCCCAAAGTCTGTTTGTAGTTGTCTCCTGAACTGCAGACTCGTCGGTCTTCTCACGACAAGGAAATTCCAGCCAGTTTTTCCAGAGCCTGAAAGGAGAGGACAGACGCACTTCACACTTCCCTGGGGAGAATTCCCTTTGTCTTATCTCCCCCTCCCCCAGTCCGCCCTCAGCTCTGAAATGGGGGACAGGCAGTGGGCCTAAAGACCCTGGGCGCGGAGGGGGCGATAGTAACCGAACCCCACGTCCAACTCTGTCCCTGTAGATCTCCTCCCCCTTTTCTCCTCTCTCTTCTTCTCTTTCCCAACCTTCTCTTTTCCTTTCTCCCTCCCTTTTTCCAATTCTGTATATCCTCTTACCACTCAAGTCTTCTCGCGGGCTCCAGCGCCTAGAGCCTGGGCAGGCGCAGTTTATTTCCCGGCCTTAGTGGTTTGGCGGGAAAGGGCTTCGTCCTGGCTTGTCCATGGGTGTCTGGGACAAATCATTTTATTTGTGTCTATATGTGGAATGGGAAGCATTCCGGGTTGATAATGGGACACAGAGGGAAGAGGGGAAAAACAGAGAAACTACATGCATTGGGAGAGTTGCCACCTGTGTCTTTTGCAGCCAACCTGCGATGGGACCCCAGGATACGGAAACTCTTCTAGGCGGATGGTGACCTCACACACACAACCCTCTCCCCAAAACCGCTCTCATCTGTCCTTTATTACCCCATATCTTACTCTCCTGAGTTCTTCCTTGAGTTGCTTCCTTTCATTCCCCACCCTGCCTCCCTTCCCAGGGCTCTACAGCTTAGTGAGAGATTGAGAAAGAAGGTCGGTTAAGAGTCCCACCAAGCACCCAGGTACTCCTGTGACATCTCCGAGAACAGGCCTGTCCTGGGCCGACACTTTCATGCTTTCTGAATTTCAGCCACTCTAGAGTCCTCTCTTGTCACACCCACCCCCATCGAGAGGCCAGATTGCACCTCCACCCTGACTCGCCTCTTGAAGTATCAAGAGCCGGGTACACGGAGGGGCAGAGGGAGGCTCCGCACACATTAGACACGTGCGCCTCCTCCTGCCCCTCCCACTTCCCCCGCTGCCGCAGGCAGAATGCACATTGATGACACTGACACACTCACTCGGGCACGCGTCAGCAGCGTCGATCCTCCTTCCCTGCCAGGCGGCAGCAGGCGAGACGGCCTTGAGGCAGGTGACATCGCCGCGGGGAGGCAGACTCCGCGCTCCAGATGCCACCCTGGGAGTGGGGATGTTCGGGTCCCCCAAAGCCAGCTGCGGAGCTCCCCTGCCGTGTGGCCGGAGGCCTCGCTGCTGCTGGTCTTCCCCTCCGCCTCTTGCCGCGCTCCCCGCGCCGCCCCCTGCTCTGCGTCCGGCTCCGCACCT
>NW_020175831.1:2109060-2164724 GCF_003031525.2 Neophocaena asiaeorientalis asiaeorientalis | reverse complement strand
CTCGGTTACATCTGGGATGCATTGCCCCTTAATTGTCAACCCCATTATTGTGATCAAGTGAACGTTGCTAATCTCTACATTTGTTGTTTAGGTAAATAGAGGCTGCGTTTAATCAATACGCGGGGCCCCAGCCCTCGCAGCGCCAAGTAACTTAAGTCAACGGTGAAGATTTCACTGTGTGTGTGATTACAGAGCACACGGAATATTCACTCCAGCCTAATCCCACATCTCTTCTCCCACCCCGGGGAGCGAGCAGAGGGAACATGAGGAATCTCCACCCTCCGAGGGATCGAGGGCCGGCTCCCTTCGGGGAGGAAAAGGACTTCGTGGCTGTGACCCCGCGCGCCGGGCGCGGGGGCCTGAGGCTGGACTGGGGACCGCCCTTACATCCGAGGGGCTAAATCCCGCGTTCCGTGCCTTCTCCCCCAGGGCTTCTGGCCCCTCCCCTCCAAATCTGCAGCAGTGAAGAGGGTGGTTCCCCACCCGGCAGGTCCCCGCCACCCGGAAAGGCTGAGGGCAGGGCCCCGGGAGACGGGTCGGGCTATTCCTGACGCCCAGGCCTCCGCAAGCGGGCTCCGTCTCTTCATCTCCCTCTGCTCTGAGTTGCCGGGTTCCTCGCCCCGCGGGAGCTCTTGAGAATGCCAGGCTTGGGCGCGCAGAGCTCGGGGTATTTGCGCTTCTTCCTAAACAGCTATTGTTTCCTAATTAAGAGGACCTTAGCCCAGCGCTAGGCGGAGAGACCCGGATTCGCAGCAGGGAATAGGCAGGCCTGGGGAGGTGGGCGGTCCTCTCTGGCGAGGGGTGGTGTCGACTCCTTCCTGCAGCCCGGCTGCGGGAGTGGCCTTGAGAGTGAGGGCCTCTGGGCTCTGCAGGGAAAGGGTTAATTAGCTAGGCCACTTCCCGGCGGCGTTTGGAAGAACCCAACCCCTCCCGACGCCCTGGAGCGGGGCCCAAGAGGCTGAGCCTCTAGTTTGAGGCACTATCTCCTTGGGCACTTGGTCGCTGGAGTTTGTTTCTTCTGGTGTCTCTTTCTCCGCTCCATTCCCGGGAATGTTCGATATAAACAACCAATAACTCCGGTTGTAATCAGATACTCTCCTAGCACGGAATTGACCCGCTTTCAATAAGCTGGATTCTAAAGTCAACTGATGATTTGCAAGTTTAGGGTGTCGGCGTAACCACGGAACTAAATGACAGCTGGGGCTTGAATTGGGGCCCACGGTTTTGGATGGTAGCTGCCTGGTTTTAATTTTTGGAATTGCATGCTCTCGTATAAGGTATCTCTCTCTGCTTTCTCCTTCCCATAAAAGTTGAATAACATTTAGAACAAGAGGAAAATTAAACACAAATGTCAGGGCAATCCTGAAGTCCTTTTTCTTTCTAATACTTCTTCCTGAGAATCCCCTCTGCCAGCCTCAAGCTCCCACCCAAGCCTGTGACTCTCCTTATCAGATGTGCAGTTCTTTTACCACCCTGCGGCAAACCAGCCTGCCAGGAAGTCCACAGGACAGATAAATATGGTATCGGACTCCTTTGGGGACAACTTAACTTTTTATGGATTGTGGTTGTTTTTAAGTGAGGACAAGGAAAGAAAGGCAAGGAGGCTGATGGCCAGGGCTCCTGGATAAGCACAAGCCCTTTGGGGCTCTCAGGAGCTGAGTGTGAGTTAAGGTCCACCACTTAATGCTGTGACCTTGGGTGGGCCAGGAAGCTTCTCAGTTTCTTCCTCTTGAAAATGAAGCTAACAATTTCGACTTCGAAGGATTTTTAGAAAGGTTAAATAAAACTGTGTAGGGAAATTCCTAGCAACTGCTCAATACTTATTAATAGTTGCCTCCCATTTTCCATTGAAATTCCCAACTAAAACTTACTGTGGAACTAAAAGCAAAATCAACAGCAACTATAATACAGAATTTTAGTGCGTGTGGAAAGTACGGGGCCTAGTACAAAATCAGGTTGGAGGAGGACGAATGCAACAACAGCTAGCAGCTGCCTGTGTGGGAAGGAGTGAGGTTAGCTGCTCCAGTCAGCAACACATTTTATGGTCTGGCTTTCACAGGTCTGCACATGGGAAACAGGAGATGTTGTCTCTAACAATAATAGCTGACATTTATTGAGCACCTATTATATGCCAAGCATTCTGCCAAGTGCTTTACACACAGCATGTGATTTAATGAACACAATAATCTTATCAGGTAAGTATTATGAGTATTATTGATATCTCTCTTTTTAAACTTTTATTATGGAAAATCTCAAATATGTATTTAAAACTAGAGAGTATATTATAATGAACCCCTCTATGTTGATCACCCAGCATCAATAACTGTCAGCTCATAGCCAGACTTCTTTAATCCCTACCTCATCCATTTCCTCCTCCCTTATTTTAAAGCAAATCTCAGACATCATATCATTTTACTTGTAAATATTCCATTACTATCAAAAGACAACTAAAGGGCTTCCCCAGTGGCGTAGGGGTTGAGAGTCTGCCTGCCGATGCAGGGGACACGGGTTCGTGCCCCGGTCAGGGAAGATCCCACATGCCGCGGAGCGGGCTCGCTGAGCCTATGCTCTGCAATGGGTAAAAAAAAAAAAAAAAAAAAAAAAAAAAAGACAACTAAAAAAAAAAACCCAAATCACAATACCATGTTATAATCATACATAAACATATTTGAAATAATTCCTTAATATTATCAGACATCTTATCAGTGTTCAAGTCCCCCAATTATCTCATAAATGATTTTTACAATTGCTTTTTTTTTTTCAAAACCAGATCTAAGCAATACCCACACATTTAGTCTCTCATGTCTCTTTTAATCACAGGTCCCTCTCCCTCTTTTTCTTTCCTTGCAATTTGTTTATTGAAGTAACCTCGTCATTTATCCTTTTTATAAATGAAGACACAGGCTCATAGAGGTTAAAGGAATTTAGTAAGAGATAGAAAAGGAATTCAGACCCAGCCATGTCTGACTCCAGAGTCCAAGTGCTTAATGGCTTTATTATATTCCCTTTAAATCAAATGATGAAAAGCAAGACACAGGAAAAACACAACCACCCATAAAAGATTTCGGAACATGTCTAACTCCCCTAAGTGACTAGTTCCTTTACTAAGCGTCCACAGAAATCTGTTCATTTCAAACCCAGGCAGGGTTTGAATGTGGGAAGAGAAATTGAAAACAGGATAACCCAGTATCCTCCTTCTGTTTTGAATCTGACTAAATAATTCCTGCATTCATATGTATCTGTAACATGGTGAAGGGATTTTTATTTCCAACAAATATTTAGCAAAGCAAAAACATTTCTTAAACGAATCTACCAGTTTCCTTTTTCTTTCTTTCCTCCTTATTTTCCTCCTATATTCCCCTTTTCTCTGTTCTCCATAGCTAGATAAGGAAAAAACCATCTCTTTTAAGTAGTTATTTTAAAATACCAGTCAAATTAACAATTTGGTAGTTTGATATGTGATATCTGGCTTTTGTTACGGTAGTTTTGAAACCACAGTTACCCTAGCAACTGAATAAATTTTTTTCTTTAAAAAATTTTTTAGCTGCCTGGAGGAGAAAAAAAAGAAAAAGAAAACTTATTGCCAGAATTTTCCTGTAATAGCCTCCATTAACTGCAGTGACTTCTATTGGAGAGGCCAGCACTGCTGTCTCCTGCTGTCACCCATCATTCACTGATCTAGCAGATGTTTTGTTTGATAAGGCCAATTTGAGCTTTATAAAACATTTATTTTTTTACCTCCGAGGAGCAAATACCAGTAAGGATGGGATTCAGCATCTATCACTGGATACCATACAAGGGCCTCAACCTGCCAGTGGAGCTTCTAGGTGAGAGGAAACACTAAAACAAACCTAAAGGCTTCATTTATTTTTTTAAAAAAAAGAGGGAGGATGGTTAGAGGGCATTAGATCAGTCCCTTGAGACTTAGCAAGAGGGAAAAAAAAAAAAGTGAGTAGAAGAGCCAATATGGAATTGGCTATGCCATTATGGAATCTACTATGGAATCTTTCTGGAAACACCTTGGTAGGTGAGCAGTTGCCAAAGTGGGCAATGATATTAGTTAGTGAGATGACGGAATAAGAGAGGGGGTGATGCACATAGCGTTGAGTTTTATAGATTTGATAAAACATGTGTTAGTATTTCAAGGAGGAGAAGTAGAGAAGAATCAGCAAGGAAAAAAGTTCTACATTAGGGCTTTTTGGAGCAACTAGACTATGAACATTTGTAAGAATATTCATGCATTTGCTTCTGAATAAAATTCCCCTAGTAATCATGCTTCTAATGCACACAACTCTAGATTCCTTTTTCTTTACAAAACAAACAAACTGACTTTATAAATTACAAATATCTAAATCCTTTTCCCTTGACTAGAAGGAAGATTGGTTTCAAGACCTGGGGCTATGGTGTGAGTAAGCCAAAAGGTAGCAAAAGAAGTGCTGGGCAGTTCTGCTCCTGTTGGTAAGATGCCTCCTCTTATGAGTCTCCTGGGCCAGGAAGTCCTCCTTTGTAATGTAATGGCTCGACAAAATGAAGGTTCCAAGTCCTTCCTTTTTATTTTAGATGGCCCTACCTATGTAAAATATTTTGACTTGAGGAATTACATTTTGAGCCAGGGTAAGAACTAAAGAAAGAGAGGAAAGAGAGAATGTTGCTTCCATTTGCGGAAAATGTAATTTCTGTACAGTAAACTTACCCTGAACAGCAACAAAATTTTTTGCAAACATACGCACATTCCTCTCTAGGTCAAAATAGAAAAAAAAAAAAAAAAAAGCAGAAACAGCAATATCAGCTAGGGGCTTTTTCTTAACTACTTGAATCATTAAAGGAATCTACTGCTTCTTTCCCCCAGCCCCCCACCCAGCTTTTTTGAGATATAACTGACACATAACGTGGGGTAAATGTAAGGTATACAACATGTAGATATGATACAAATGTATATTGTGAAATGATTACCACAATAGGGTTAGTTAACACATTCATCACCTCACATATTTAACACATTCATCCCCTCACATAATTTCCTTTTTTTTTTTTTTTTGGTAGTGGTGATGGTAAGAACATTTGAGATCCACTTTTTTTGAAAGTAAATTTATTTATTATTTGTTTTTGGCTGCATTGGGTCTTTGTTGCTGTACGTGGGCTTTCTCTAGATGCGGTGAGCAGGGGCTACTCTTCGTTGCGGTGCATGGGCTTCTCATTGCGGTGGCTTCTCTTGTTGCGGAGCACGGACTCTAGGAGCGCGGGCTTCAGTAGTTGTGGCACGCAGGCTCAGTAGTTGTGGTTTGCGGGCTCTAGAGCGCAGCTCAGTTGTGGCGCACGGGCTTATTTGCTCCATGGCATGTGGGATCTTCCCAGACCAGGACTCGAACCCGTGTCCCCTGTATTGGCAGGCAGGTTCTTAACCACTGCACCATCAGGGAAGCCCTGAGATCTACTTTTTTAGCAACTTTCAAGTACACAATACAATACTGTTAACTATAGTCACCATGCTGTACATCATTAGATCCCCAGAAATTATTCATCCTATGACTTGGAAGTTTGTACCTTTTGACCACCATCTCCTTGTTTCTCCTCCCCACAGCCAGTCCGGAATTCAGATTGAGTACAGTGGGTATAGATGGCTTGTCTCTGCTCCACCATATTTGAAGCCTTAGCTGGGAAAACTCAAAGAGCAGGGACTAGACTCATCTGGATGAGTCTTCTTCATTCATGCATCTGTCAGTGGATGCTGGTCGGGACATCTCTACATGGTCTCTCCACATGGTATCTCTGCATAGGCTAGTTTGGACTTCCTCACAGCATGCATGTGAATTCCTAGAGCCAGTGTCCAAGACAGCAAGATGAAATAGCATGGTATCTTTGTGATCTCTTGATTGGGACAGTCACAAGTATTTGCCCAGGTTTGAGGGGAAAGGACATAAACTCCACCTCTCCATGGGAGGAGTGTTAAGATCACATTGTAAAAAGAGCACTCAGGATATAAGATACTGTTTCAGTCCCTTTCGGAAAATACTGTCTGCAATAATATATGTATATACATGTAAAGGGAGCTTCCTAACAGAGTGCAGAGAGTTAACATCTGAGAGCTAGTTTTCACTGTCTGTGGCAGTTGAAAATTAAAGTCTTTCTGGGACTTCCCTGGTGGTCCAGTGGGTAAGACTCCATGCTCCCAGTGCAGGGGGCCCTGGTTTGATCTCTGGTCAGGGAACTAGATCCCGCATGCCGCAACTAAGAGTCCGCATGCTGCAACTAAGACCCTGCATGCTGCAACTGAGACCCGGCACAGCCTAAATAAATAAATATTAAAAAAAATATATAGGGCTTCACTGGTGGTGCAGTGGTTAAGAATCCGCCTGCCAATGCAGGGGACATGGGTTTGAGCCCCCGTCTGGGAAGATCCCACATGCCGCGGAGCAACTAAGCCCATGTGCCACAACTACTGAAGCCCGCACACCTAGAGCCCACGCTCTGCAACAAGAGAAGCCACCTTAATGAGAGGCCTGCGCACTGCAACTAAGAGTAGCCCCCGCTCCCCTCAACTAAAAAGAAAGCCCGCACGCAGCAACGAAGACCCAACGCAGCCAAAAATAAATAAATAAATAATAAATAAGTTTATTTTTAAAAATGAAGTGTTGAAAATAAATAAATAAAATAAAGTCTTTCCTCCGCAGCTGCTCACCAAACATGAACACCCATTTTGGAATTCATAGAAGTGAGAAATAAATATTTTGTGTTATCCATTAAAAAATAATAAAGTCAGTCTGAGATGTAAAGCAGGATTTTACATCTTCCCTACGCTTTCTTTATTAAGAATTATTTTCCACTAATTTCTTGCAAGTGTAAACTTTGCAGTGTTTTGATTTACATTTTGCTCTCACACGCATAATTGGCAAGTGCATTACAATTCTTTAAACTTCTCATCAGCAGATGTACAACAGCAAGTACAGAATTTCAGTAACTACCAGAGTTTCTCTTTTGGCTCAAAATACTGTAATAAAAGTATTGATCTAATAACTCGATCACGTGCATCTCTTTAAAGTAAAATGTGATAGACGGCTTTAACAGAGAATTACTGATAATAGAAAAATATAATGCCCAGTCTCTCAGTTGTGCATTCCTTTTTATTAGCTTCTATTCAATTACATAATGCAAAGTTTTGGAATATTTGAAATTAATGGGCACCTTTGAAAGAAACTTTAATACTTTTCTTTGTTACTGCAAGTCTTTTTTTTTTTAATATGAAAAAAGACTGAGGAAATGTCTTAATGTTTGGTTAACAAATTAAAAACCCATGTTTAGGGGCTTCCCTGGTGGCGCAGTGGTTGAGAGTCCACCTGCCAATGCAGGGGACACGGGTTCGTGCCCCGGTCTGGGAGGATCCCACGTGCCGCGGAGCGGCTGGGCCCGTGAGCCATGGTCACTGAGTGTGCGTGTCTGGAGTCTGTGCTCCGCAATGGGAGAGGCCACAACAGTAAGAGGCCCGCAACAGTGAGAGGCCTGCGTACCACAAAAAAAAAAAAAAAAACAACCCATGTTTAAATGCTTTAATATCCTGGTCCTATTTCACTGTGTCATCAGGGGTTGATTTATCAGCTGTAGAATTTCGTAAGAAATCTTTTAAATGTAGAACTGTTAACAATAGTTCAACTTCTGTACATATACTGTGATCTTCTGATAATGACAATATCAATTGTGACAGATCACTGCAGCTCACCCACACCAGCTCTGAAATCAGTGATGCATTTTCAGAGATCTGAGACAGGTCACAAGCTGGACTTGATTTCACTATCCAATGCTTGCTATGCATACAACAGTTCAGGCCCTTTCCACTCTTCTCCAAATCCTTTGTGCAAATCTTATGAACAAAACACTTTTTTCAAGAACCAAACAATTGGTGCGTTTGGGTGATCTTTCAATTACGAAGACAAAAGATGTTGATCATATTACAAGGAAAGACTCAACGGAAAGGAGTTTTGGAAGTTGACAATTTGTCATTTTAAAACATCAAGTTGAATGGAATACACCTCAGTGAATAGTTAAATTATATCTGGAGGCATTAGCTCAGAGCTAACCCCTTTTTCTGTGTGCTAGTTCCATCATAATTGAGGGATGGGGAAGATGTACACAGAAGTGTATAGAAGTTAGGATTCATCTGGCTACATGTGTCAAAACAACCAGAAACCAAGATAAATAACATTGGCTTGAAGTTTACAAAATAGAAACTTACTTCTAAACTAATACGGCAGCTCCATGATCATCAGGGATCTTCTGCCTCTCTTGATGTCTCACCTATTTTACTTAGGACACAGCCTTACAGGTCAAGATGTTAAGTTCCAGCTACTGATTCTATATTCTAGTCAGATAAAAGGAGGAAAGGAAAAGAAAACATAGTCTTTCCCCTTACGAATGTTACCCAGGGGACTTCCCTGGTGGTCCAGTGGTAAAGAATCCACCTTACAATGCAGGGGATGCAGGTGCAGGTTCGATCCCTGGTCAGGGAACTAAGATCCCATATGCCGCGGGGCAGCTAAGCCTGTGTGCCCCAACTGCTGAGCTTGCACGCCTCAACTAGGGCCCATGCACCACAACTACGGAGCCCATGCGCCCTGGAGCCTGTGTGCCACAACTAGAGAGAGAAAACCTGCACGCCACAACTAGAGAAAAGCCTGCACACCACAACGAAGATCCCGCGTGCCGCAGCTAAGACCCAACACACCCAAAAAATAAAGTAAAATAATAATAAATAAATCTTGAAAAGAAAAAGAATGTTACCCAGGAGCTAATTTAACACTTCACTTAACATCTGTAGTAGTAGAATTTACTCACATGACCACATCCAGCTGCAAGGAATGCTGGGAAGTACAGTCTTTATTCCTCATGACCATATTTCTAAATAACAAATCTGTAAGGAAAAGGGAGAGATGAGACATTGGAGGCCAAATGGTATCCTCTACCACAAGATATGTGCTTTGGGGGAGGAGGGATGATCTAGAATCCAACAAACTGTTGTGATGAGGCAAATTTGTACAACATTGGGCTAGTCAGTATGTGACTGAATAGCAAAATGATTTTTAAATTTCATTCTATTCCAAGTAAACATCAAAAATTGTATCTAAAAGAGACAAAGTAATTATTATTGATATTGTTAAGTGTGAAAATGGCATTGTGGTTATTTTAACATAATGCCCTACTTTTTAAAGATTTATGTTGAGTATGAAGGGATGAAATAACATGATCTCTGGGATTTGCTTAAAATATTTCTGCAAAGGAACAATGGGGGAAAGATGAAGAAAATACGGTCAAAATATTGATAATTTAAAATTTGGGGTTTTAGGTATATGGGATCTATCATCCTACTATTTTTTATTTTTAGTAAGTTTGAAACATTTCATTATAAAATATTTTTTTGTAAATAATCAGGATTGAAATTTCTAGATCCTAAGTGATAGTATGAGTTCCTTGTAGCCTTGGCCAAGTTACTTAATGTTACTGAGTCTCAGTTTCTTCGTATGTAAAATGCAGATGGTAATAACTTGTCCTAACCATTTAACAGTGCCACAGCAAGGGTCAAACATAAAAATGCCTGTGAAAGTGTTTCGGAACCTATAATGTGGTATGGTATCAGTTATTGTTAATGATATACTTGCTGTCATTTTTGTTATCATTATTGATGTGAGGGCAAAGGCCATGTCTCATTATTCACTGCTGTATCTCCAGTGACTAGTAAAATGCCTGGCACATAATAGATATGAAATAAATGTCTGATGACTGAGAACAAAAATTGGTAAGCAAAAAATTTGTATCTGCAACTGACATGGGCTAGAAGAGACATGAGAACTTATCCATAGTACATATTAAATGACTGGCTTAAAGTGACACAGGATGGCAGAGGGTCAGTACAGTGGAAAGGCAAAGGCATAGTCATCCTCAAAATTACAAGGGAAACACCAGAGACCCAGAAAAGAATGTTGTTTTCTTTTTAACTACCTTGGGAAAAACATGCCATAACATAATCACGTCACTTCTTGTTAGAGTCCCAAGGAACAGTGCATTTTCTAGCAGTACTCAGTTTTGTTTTGTTAACTACTATTTCTAAACCCGAGGCCAACCAGAGGGGACTCTAAAGTCCTTTTGTCATGCAAACATTTTGGTTCTAACAGTCACTATTGTAAGAATTGATTTTGTAAATGGAATGACTACTTACCTCTTTTCTTTAAAAGTTCTCATAATACTGTTACATGATCTCTGTAGCCAAGAGCTGTGACTTCTGTCCAAGTCTTTCATGGGAAATTCTCTACTTGAGTATGCATCTGGATCAATCACTTCAGCAATGTCCTGACACAACAGGGTTGAGTTAGGACCACATTTTCAGATTATCACTCTAGTCCTATGTGTGAGATACGTATGCTCGACACTCCGCTAGCAAATAACAGCAGAGAGCAATCATTCAGTAGCCAAGATTTCAGTGATAGAAATTATAGACATTAATTTATTTTGACATACAATAAATATGTATTTTTGCTCATGAATGTATACATTGGTTAGGTAGTTCTGCTGATCTGAGCTGGTCTTGGTTGATCTCAGTGGGCAGGTCAGCTGGGAGCTGATTGAAGCAGGATGTTCATGGACGAGATGACTCATCTCTGCACTCTTGTTCTCCGGCAGGCTATCCCATGCTTGTCGTGGTGAAGGCAGGGTTCAAAAGAGCAAGCAGAAGTGTGTAAGTCTTCTTGCAGGCCTTAGCTGAGAACTGGCACATTCACTTCTGCTGCTTCTACTGGTTAAGCAAGTAACAAGGCCAGTAGAGAAAGGCAGGGAAAATAGATTCCACTTCTACATGGGATGCAAAGTCACATCATAAGAGACATGCATACCTAGAAGAGAAGAATTGGGGCCATTTTTTTTGCAATCAGTCTACCATAATAAAGATGAGATTTTGCTAGGGATACCTTAGTGAGGTTTCCTCTTGGAGTGTCCCCAACTAACCAAACAAAATATTTTACCTCTTGAGTAAGAAGAAGAGAATTTCTTTGGAATAGTGGAGAGAAGCTTTAAGTTAGGTAGGCTGGTGACAGATATTGGACTTTATTTTGAATGTTACAAAAACAGGCATAGATCTAATTATTCTGTGCTTTCCAAAGTTTGCCCATGCCCAATAACAACATGGATTTCTATGTTCTGCGTATTAAGCTCTTTACATATTGCAGCTCATTTAATTCTTACAACTACCATATAAAATATCATTATCCCTATTTTATGGATGAGGTACCTGAGGCTTAGGAAGGTTAAAGGTTAGGAAGGTTTAACAGCCTGATCAAGGTCTCTCAGTTGTAAGTGAGAGAGTATGGATTCAAACCCAGGACACTCTGACTTCAAGGCCGGTGGGAGATATTAAACACTATGATATTCAGTCTCCCAAAATGAAGAAGTTCCCTCTATCCCTGCAAATGGCATTGTACTTCCATTTGGAGGTACAGAAAACCCTAACCATCTCAAGCTAAAAAAGTAATCGAATTTTCATTTGCGGTTTATATGCTAAAGCAGGTTGGTGTCATATCGTAAAAGAGGAGTCAACAAACGTTTTCTATTAAAGGCCAGATAGTAAATAGTTTAGGCTTGTGGGGCAAATGGTCTCTGTTACAACTGTCAACTCTATATGTAAATGAATGAACGTGGCTATGTGCCAACAAAACTTTATTTACAAAACGGGTGGCCAGCTGGATTTGTCATAGAGAATTTGATACCAAGCCAAGGCTTAGCAAAAAGGCACTTTGTTCCAAAGTCCAGTTTGAAGTGTTCTCCAAATCCTCTCAAACATGATAAATAGAGTAATAATGCACATTATAATAATTCATATATGCTATTAATGAAATATACTTTAAAATAAGGCAAAATCATGATTGTTATGTAAATACAAAAACACACAGGTCAAAGATCTTATTTAATTTATTAATAATTAATGAGAGGGCTTCCCTGGTGGCACAGTGGTTGAGAGTCCGCCTGCCGATGCAGGGGATGCGGGTTTGTGCCCCGGTCCGGGAAGATCCCACATGCCGCGGAGCGGCTGGGCCCATGAGCCATGGCCACTGAACCCGTGCGTCCGGAGCCTGTGCTCCGCAACGGGAAAGGCCACAACATTGAGAGGCCCCCGTACCGCAAAAAAAAAAAAAATTAAATAATTAATGAGAGAAACAGTGAGAGGTTAAAACTTTTTCAAAAGAGAATTCAAAGAACAAACACATATAGGAGCAACCAAGAATACTGAAATGAAATTGCCAATAGGTGATAAAACAATATTTACAGGGAATAAAATGTAATGTTTGGAATCGTCTCTTTTACATGGTGACAGTCAATTGCATCTTCACCAGAGACAATTTATTGTCATGTCTACAGACAAGACTCAGTTGCGTCAGTTTTATACAACTTAGAGTTGGATGTAAAATTGCCTGAAGATCATGAAAACCACAGACACCTATATAGTCAGAAAACCCCAAAGGATCAGCTAGACAACATCCATTGAGAAGATACCTAGTAATCTTCACCTATTCTGAATTTTCCCTGATGATCTATTATAATTTTTCTTAACACTATGCTTTTCAAAAATTGAAGTAGAGTTGATTGACAATATTGTCTTAGTTTCAAGTATACAGAAAAGTGATTCAGTTATACATATATACACACATATATTTATAATTTTTTGATTCTTTCTCATTATGTTATTATAAGATATTGAATATAGTTCCCTGTGCTATACAGTAAATCCTTGTTGCCTGTCTATTTTATATGTAGTAGTGTGTATCTGTTAATTCCAAACTCCTAATTTATCCCTCCCCCCACATAGTTTGTTTTCTATGTCTGCGAGTCTGTTTCTGTTTTATAAATCAGTTGATTTGTATTATTTTTTAGATTCCACAGGTAAGTGATGTAATATAATATTTGTCTTTCTCTGTCTGACTTACTTTATTCAATATGATAATCTCTAGGTCCATCATGTTGCTGCAAATGGCAATATTTCATTCTTTTTTTATGGCTGAGTAATATTCCTTTGTATATATATATATATATATATATATATACCACATTTTCTTCATCCATTCATCTGTTGATGGACACTTAGGTTGCTTCCATGTCTTGGCTATAGTAAGTAGTACTGCTATGAACACTGGGGTGCATGTATCTTTTCGAATTAGAGTTTTTATCTTTTCTGGATATAGGCCCAGGAGTGGGATTGCTGGATCATATGGTAACTCTATTTTTAGTTTTTTAAGGAACCTCCATACTGTTCTCCATAGTGGCTACACCAATTTACATTCCCACCAACAGTGTAGGAGGGTTCCCTTTTTTCCACACCCTCTCCAGCATTTATTATTTGTAGACTTTTTGATCATGGCCATTCTGACCAGTGTGAGGCGATATCTCACTGTAGTTGTGATTTGCATTTCTTTAATAATTAGCGATGTTGAGCATCTTTTCATGTGCCTGTTGGCCATCTGTATGTTTTCTTTGGAGAAAGGTCTATTTAGGTTTTCTGCCCACTTTTTGATTGGGTTGTTTGTTTTTTTTTGATATTGAGTTGTATGAGCTGTTTGTATATTTTGGAAATTAATCCCTTGTTGGTTGCATCATTTGCAAATATTTTATCCCAGTTTGTAGGTTGTCTTTTCATTTTGTATATGGTTTCCTTTGCTGTTTAACACTATGCTTTAATCCAAGTTTTCCAAAGGGTGGAAGATATAACACTAGTGATACTAAAGATGATTTTAAGTGGCATGGATAAATGTTTTGTATCTTAATGATCATATATTTATTTTATAATGGGTTGTAAAATTAAAATTAGTTAACTCATGATTTCACAGATACTATTTTTTAAAAAAAATATCTAGACAGGTCACTTTGAACTTACAGAACACTGTAGGTCAAGAGATGATTCTAAAATCCTGTAGAAAAAATATTTACAAAGGAACAAAAATGAAACAAACATCAGACTTCCCATACACACCATTGGATGCTTAAAACAAGGGAAAAATGTCTTCAGTTTATAGTGAAAATTATATTGAGTAGAATTTTATTTCAATCCAAACTTTTCAATCAAGAGTGAGAGCAGGGACTTCCCTGGTGGCACACAGGTTAAGACTCCAAACTCCCAATGCAGGGGGCCAGGGTTTGATCCCTGGTCAGGGAACTAGAGCCCACGTGTATACCACAACTAAGAGTTTGCATGCCACAACAAAGGATCTGGTGAGCTGCAGCTAAGGAGCCCACCTGTCACAACTAAGACCCGGCACAACCAAATAAATAAATAAATAAATAAATAAAATATTTTAAAAAAGAGTAAGAGCAATGTACAGTTATTCTCAGAAATTCAATAATTCAGAAAGTTTAACACCCACGTCAATTCCAAGTAACTTAAAAATGTACTCATTTCCAGTCAAGATGGAGTAACAGAGACCAGATTGACCCTCCTGCCTGAAACAACTAAAAAAAAAAAAAAATCAGATGAATTATATGAAAAAATGGTTTTCAAGACATTGGCCATGAGATAATGAAGGACAGTGATCCCTGAGAGATGGGAAACACAGCAAGCGACCCCAATGATTATCACAGTTTAGTGCCTGGGGACAGTTTCCAGGCTGCAGTGGAGGAGGGGGAGCCCAAGCAGAATGCAATGATCTCTGAGTGGAGCAGGTGGAGCTGGGAGTTGAAGAGATGAAGCTGAGAGAGGCCAAAGCTGCTGGAGTTCGAAGAACAATGAACCAGAGAGGAGAAAGCTTCTCAGAGAGAAAGAACCCCCCAAATGTCCAGAGGTCCTCCCTGAAGTATTCACCTGAGAGCTTACCAGCACATGTGTGTGAGGACACTATACTAGATCATGTAAAGAACCACCCATGAGGACCTCACACAGGGCCACGAATAGTGCCAATGCCCACCAACCATATTGGGAAGCCTTATAATTCATGGGGTATTGGGTAGAGCATGCAGAAGGGTCTTGCTTCTGTAGCAGGGCAAAATTAGCCCTAGATTAAATGCTGTTCTGGTCTTACCTAATGAAGCTTAAAAGCAAGACCTGAAAGGATCAAACTTTTTTCCTGGTAACTTAGTTGCATCCCAGAACAAAGCTCAAGAATATTTATAGGGATATGAGAATATCCATAATCAACAAAGTAAACTTCACAATGTCCAGCATATAATAAAAAAGGTATCGGGCACGTGAAGAAGCAGGAAAATTATAAGGAGAAAAATTAACAATAGAAATTGGAGAAAGCTGATACAGATGATAGAATTAATAGATAATGACATTAAAATAGTTATCATAACTGTATCACATATGTTCCAAAATCTAGAGCAGTAGTTTTCAAGAGGGGACTGATTTGTTTTCCCCCAGCCAACATCTGGCAATTTCTGGAGACAGTTTGATTATCACAACTTGAAGGTAGTGGTGCTACTGGCATGTGGTGCGTAGAAGCCAAGGATGATGCTAAACATCCTACAATACATAGGACAGCCTCCGCAACAGAGAGTTATTCAAACCAAATATCAGTAGAGCTGAAGTTGCGAGATCCTGATCTAGAGGAAAGATAGAACATGTTAAGTAGAAACACAGCAAATGTGAAAAAGACACAAACTGAGCTTCTAGAGATGAAAACAACAATGACAGAGATGAAAAAATACACTGGATAGGATTAAGTAACAACAGATTAGATTAGACACTGCAGAAAAATCAGGAGTGAATTTGAAGACGTGGCGATATAAACTATACACAAGGAACACAGACAAAAATAAGTCTGGGGGAAGAAAAGGAACAGAGCATCAGTGAGCTGTGGGCCAGCATCGAGCGGCCTAATATGTATGTAACTGGAGCCCCGATGGAAAGGTGACAGGGGGAGGGGTTTACAGAAAAAATGTATTTGAAGAAATAAAAGCCCCAAATTTTCCAAATGCAATAAAAACTAGATCCAAGGAGTTCAACCAGCCCCAAGAACAAGAAACACTACACCAAGGTAACATCGTAATCAAATTCATTAAAACAAGTTACAAAGGGAAAATATTAAAAGCAACCAGAGGGGGTGGAAAAACATGACATGTATGAAGAACAAAGGTAATGACAGAACATTTCTTGTCAGAAACAATGTAAGCAAAAAACAAAACAAGACAAAACAAACAAACATACAAACCAAAAACCCAGTGGAGCAACATCTTTAAAGTACTAAAAAATGAAAATAGTCATATATATACTATACTAGAATATGTTTTTAAAATGAAGGCAAAATAAAGAACTTTTCAGTCATTAAAAAGCTGAAAGAATTCATATCCACATTACAAAAAATGTTAAAGGAAATCTTCTAGGCAGAAGGAAAACATTATCAGTTGTAAATATGGATCTACCAAAAGGAATAAAGAGCAATTGAAAGGGTAAAAATGTAGGTAAATGTGTAAGATTTTTTTCTTATTATTTCAATCTTTTAAAAAGATAACTGACTGTTTAAAAAACAACAAAATAATGTAGTGTGGGGTTTACAACATATGTGGAAGTAAAATGCATGACAACAACAGGACAAAGTGCCAATTTGCTTGGAGGGGAGGCAAAGTGGGGTGGTCCAGGAGCTCTGTCTGTGACTGACTGATTTGTTAAACTTAGTAGAAGTATTAGAAAACCTGTCTGGCCTAGAGGCTGAGTCAAGCTCTCCATTGGTAAGTACAAAGCCAATATTTTCTTTCCTAAAGAAAAGGAAAAGGAAAGAAGGTGTAGACTGATTTGTACAGGCATTTGGTATGGATTTCCTCAGCAATGATGTAGGTCAGTGTTTGAGTGTCCCTTTGAGTGAAGGTCCCCTTCACTCGGTCCCCACGCCACCAGGACAGCAGGCCCTGCGGGTAGGCCTGGCGGAGCGTAGGCTGAGATTGGGGAACAGGCATTCAGGAAGGTTCCTTTTTAGGGTACACGGCAAGGAACAGACCGGCAAGTTGTCCTTCCTCAAGCTAGGAGGACCTGGCTATGTCAATACTCAGATGGCAAAGCCCCACCTGGCTTAGTGGAGCTGCCGCCCCAGGTTGATGCTCGTGGGCAGGGAGCCACCCTCTACAGAGGCCTGGCTGCACTTCCCTAGGTCTTATTTGATCCCCAATATGAGAACCCAAAGAAAATGATACCTATCTTTCTAATCACAGGAAAGCAAAGATATTTCTAAATATAAGACCAAAGCCAGGAATAAGGACTTACTTTGTGCCAACATTATATCAAACAACTGATTTGCCTAATATTTTCACGGATTTCACCAAACATTTTGACATTGTGCAGATACAGAACTTGAAATAGTTTCTTCCTTCAAAAATTGAGGCTGCAGTATTTGGCTTTAAAGATGCCAAGCCTAGAAATTCCAAAAGATGGGTTCTCATGATAAAATACAACTGAGAGAGGAACTAATTATGGTCTGGATCTTCATTAGCTATAAAAACCCATAGAAAGTTGTCTGGCTCCTACTGCTTTTGTGCTCTGTTCTAATATATGACTTTGCTTCTAATACTGTTTGGAATGTTGCAGAGCAATTGAATTATTTATTAAAACTCATAAACATAAATTCATTTCTTACTCTATACAATTATACTGGAAATTAGTAATATTTTGTCCTAAAATGAAGATTCCCTTAAAGGTCAGTATGCGGTTTTTAATTTTAATTAATTAATTCATTCATTCATTTATGGCTGCGTTGGGTCTTCGTTGCTGTGTGCAGGCTTTCTCTAGTTGCAGGGAGCGGGGGCTACTCTTTGTTGCGGTGCAGGAGCTTCACATTGCAGTGGCTTCTCTTGTCGTGGATCATGGGCTCTAGGTGCGCAGGCTCAGTAGTTGTGGCACACGGGCTTAGTTGCTCCGCGGCATGTGGGATCTTCCCCGACCAGGCTCGAACCTGTGTCCCCTGCATTGGCAGGCGGATTCTTAACCACTGTGCCACCAGGGAAGCCCCAGCATGTGGTTTCTATTTGGAGAGATATTAGGCTGATAACAGTCTTTTTTTTTTTTTTTCCTGTTGGCCTCCAACAAATTTTATCACTCTTTTCTTTTTCTTATTTGTTATTTATCTTATAATATCAGTGTATACATGTCAATCCCAATCTCCCAATTCATCACACCACCATAATTCCCCACCCACCGCTTTCCCCCCCTGGTGTTTTTGGAAGAGTTTGAGCAGGATGGGTGTTAGCTCTTCTCTATATGTTTGATAGAATTCACCTGTGAAGCCTTCTGGTCCTGGACTTTTGTTTGTTGAAAGACTTTTTTTGTGTGGTATGTGGGCCTCTCCCGCCATGGAGCACAGGCTCCAGACACGCAGGCTCAGCGGCCATGGCTCACGGGACCAGCCACTCCGCGGCATGTGGGATCCTCCCGGATGAGGAGGATCCGCGGCATGAACCCGTGTCCCCCGCATTTGCAGGTGGACTCTCAACCACTGCGCCACCAGGGAAGCCCTACTTCGCCATCTTGAACCAGTCTGATAACAGTCTAAATTTGACTTGAGTACAATGAAAATCTTTTTAATGAAGATGGAGAAGCTGGATATATTATACTCTACAACCTGTTATCAACCTTCCAAATAAGTGAAAAATTCCTAGGTAGAAAATTAAGATTAGCATCAATTATACTTCTTTGTGAGGCATGTTTCTATCTAAGCTCTTTGGACTCTAGCACTGCAAAATATATATTGCATAGTTGACAACTATTGTTAATGGATAGCTACTGTACTAATTTAAATTTTTTTTTTTTTTGGCCACGCCACGTGGCTTGTGGGATCTTAGTTGCCCAGCCAGGGACTGAACCCAGGCCCTTGTCAGTCAGTGACAGCGTTGAGTCCTAACCACTGGACAGCAAGGGAGTTCCTTACATGGTTATTATATGAATGAGTTTTGATAGTTTATACTGCAATAAGAAACATGCACAAATCTCAGTGGCTCAAAGGTTTATTTGTCACTCATGGAATGTGTCAGCTGTGGCTGTGCTCAATATGTGTTCATTTCAGGATCCAGGCTGAAGGAGCAACACCTATTAAGGACACTCATTATTGTGGCAAAGGGAAAATGGTGTAATGGTTGACCTGTGCAATGGCACTTAAGCTTCTGTTTATATGTACCTGTGGATTACACCTCACATTTCATTGGCCAAAGCAAATCACATGGCTAAACCCAATGTTAATAAACTGAGGAAGTATGTGTCTTCTATACAAAGGGACTGAAAGTCACATGGAAATGTGTAGGATATATAACTCTCTTACAGGAGGTGTGGTGAATAGCTGAGAACAATAATGCAATATTCCACCATTATTAAATGGGATGCATCAGATGAAGAAGTAATTCAACAGACTGTTCTGCTCTGATTATTCAAATAAGACCAACCTGATGGTTTATAGCATCCTTTGAAATTTTATCATTGCACTTTCCATTTAAGAATCATGGAACTTCTAGTGAAATACAAACCATTGCCACTCAGTGCTATTGTGTTGTGTTTTGTTGTTGTTGTTGTTGGTGGTGGTGGTGGAAACATGGAGGAGAAAAGTCTCCTTAACAAGATCAATCACTAACTAGTTATGCCAAAGATAGTGACTCTTCTCTAATAACAGCTGTGTTGTAAAGCATTTCTTCCTACATATGGCTCACATGTTCTTTTTTTTTTAATTTATTTTTATTTAATTAATTTATTTTTGGCTGTATTGGGTCTTTGATGCTGTGCAACAAAGCCCTCTCCAATTGTGTAGAGCGGGGGCCACTCCTCGTTGCAGTGCATGGGCCTCTCATTGCGGTGGCCCTCTTGTTGCAGAGCATGGGCTCCAGAGTGTAGGCTCAGTAGTTGTGGCACGCAGGCTCAGTAGTTGTGGCGCACGGGCTTAGTTGCTCTTTGGTATGTGGGATCTTCCCGGACTAGGACTCGAACCCGTGTCCCCTGCACTGGCAGGCGGACTCCTAACCACTGCGCCACCAGGGAAGCCCAGGCTCACATGTTCTTGTTAAAATGTATGGCAGCCACCACCATTCACACTTCCTATTACTGTCTATAACCCTGTCCTTTAAAATTTGTCCCCTACTCAAAATCTTTCCTCAGGAAGAGCTGTCATTGATTTTTCTCCAGTATTCCACTGAGAGGCCACATTGTTTGAAGCAAAATGTCAGTGAATATCCTTCCAACAATTCTTCTGGCTTGTAATCATCCCCACACCTTCACTTTGGCTCATCATGTAAGAGCTAGTTTGTTCTGATGCCACACACATGTCCTGGGCAGGGAACTGTTTTTGAAGAGCTCTGCTACCATATGGTTTTTGTAAGTCTTCATTTGTGATTCAAGTATTTTGGCGTGATGTTGAATTTTATATTTTTTTGAGAGAGACTGAGCTCTGCCAGAATTTCAAAGACCTTACTTTTTGTCTATAGCTTGATGCTGCCCTGTTTTTCAGTTTCCA
The DNA here is from genome assembly GCF_003031525.2 of Neophocaena asiaeorientalis asiaeorientalis. Classification (NCBI taxonomy): domain Eukaryota; kingdom Metazoa; phylum Chordata; class Mammalia; order Artiodactyla; family Phocoenidae; genus Neophocaena; species Neophocaena asiaeorientalis. Next base: position 2,144,283 of record NW_020175831.1, on the reverse strand, counting down.
TTATATGATGGTCTTCCTGATATTATTGCTAAATTTTCTTTATTAGTGCACGTGAGAGAATTATCGTCATCCCACCCCACCCTGCTGCCTTTATAGAGAAATTGGTCATTATTTTTGGATGAGTTGAGTCATCAAAGAGATTCTGGATAATGGGCAGATCTGATAGTGTATATAGGTAAAGGTAAGATTATTCATTTTGTTTAGAACTCGCCTCTTATCTTTGCCAAGCACTTGAGTGGGGAGTTCGAGGTTTCCAAAAGAAAAAAAACATCAACTGAGTGGAAGATCCAACAGAGAGGCATAAACTTTGAACTTGAAGAGTCAGAAATTCTTCTGCTTGCCCCTGGTGGGATGCTGCCATAAGATGGAACTCATGCTTTGAGCACTACGATGAATGGAATTGCTGAAAAAGCAAATGTTTCTTTTCTTTTCTTTTTTTTTTGCAATTGTTTATAATTCACCAACAAAAGGCCTTCAGAAATCCTATAAGGGACTGAGAAAAAGGTCAAGGTTAAAGGCCCCATCTTCACCAATGTGAAAGAGATGACTAGTCAATCAATACAGGATTCCTGCAAGGAATTCTGAAACCAGAGAGGGAAGTCTCTCTTCTGTCTCTAGGCAATTAGGAAAAGGCAGAACTCAAGAAGCAAAGTGTCTGATGGTACCGGTTAGGGCACTGGGCCCACATCCTGTGATAAGAACCAGCAGATGGTTCCTGGAAGAGACAAGAATTCTGTCAGTTCTGGTGTTGGTGCCTGCCAGATATTGCTCAGGTTAACACTCTGACTGCTAAGTATCTACCTCACCAAGTATCTAACTCAGACTGGAGCAAGGCATGGAGGTGGGCGCTCTGTCAGCCAAAGCTTATCTGGGGCTGAAAGCTAGTTTCTTAGATAACGATTTTGTGTTCTGTAAACTATAAAAAGGGAAAGGGAAATCTGTCCGTTTCTCCATGGACGAGGAGTTGATACGCTTGTCAGAAGTCAAGAAACTTTTTAGACTACAATTACCTGTGGGCAGGGTCACTGTGATTAAAGACATGGATTTTCTTCTCTTCCTCGCTTTCATGTAATGAGATGACACGGCCTCTGCTCAAAACATTCAGATAGGGACTTCCCTGGTGGCACAGTGGTTAAGAATCTGCTTGCCAATGCAGGGGACATGGTTCGAGCCCTGATCCGGGAAGATCCCACATGCCGCACAGCAACTACACATGTGCTGCAACTACTGAGCCTGTGCTCTAGAGCCCGTGAGCCACAACTACTGAGCCCATGTGCCACAACTAATGAAGCCTGCGTGCCTAGAGGCCATGCTCTGCAACAAGAGAAGCCACCGCAGTGAGAGAAGCCCCCGCTCACCCTAACTAGAGAAAGCCCGTGCGCAGCAACGAAGACCCAACAGAGCCAAAACCAAATAAAATTTAAAACAAACAAACCAACCAAAAAAACCCATTCAGATATTTTGCTCCTTTTTGGTACTTTCTGCTGGCTCATGCAGCAGAAGGAATCAGATGATCTGGAGCCTGCCTCCTTAGGGAAGGCTGGGTTATCTTTCTCTCTCCTTTTTCATTAGATGTTTTAGTTCCTGGGTTAAGTCTTCTGCAGGGGAAGTGTGGCCTTGCTTGGTCCAGGTAAAACTACCCATATTCTTAAGCAATTTAAGAAATATTTCTTGTAGTGGCCAGAAGACAGACTGTGCATTTCCAGACAGCAGCAGTGTTGGTCGTGGATATCCTGAGCAGCGCCACCAGCGGTGTGGGTGAGAAGCGATTTGAAGTGAAAAAATGGAATGAAAAAGTGGAAAATCTGGGCCTGGGATATTGTGGTTGATAACTGTGCCACCTGCAGGAACCACATTATGGTTCTTTGCGTATAATGTCAAGCTAACCAGGCACCTGCTACTTCTGAACAGTGTGCTGTTGCATGGGGAGTCTGTAACGTTCTTTTCACTTCCATCGCATCTCCCGCGGGCTCAGAACATAACAGGTGTGTTTGTTGGACAGCAGAGAGTGGGAATTCCAAAAGTATGTGTGCCAGGAAGGGAGAATTCTTCCATTAAGCTCAACTGTTTGTTATGCATTTAATGACTTGCCCTCCTGTTACATAATTATAAATTATGTAGAACCATGTCTTTTCTGCTTTGTCTTTTCAGTTTTCTATTCCTGAAGCTATTTTGTATTCTGTGTAAAATAAAATCTAGGAGGATTCTTTAAAAAAGGAAAAAAGAAATCTTTCTTGTGCCCTGGAAATTTCTGTGAAGAACAGGATACACCAGGCTGAACCTGTTTCCAACCCTGCTTCATTCTATTGCTTGGAGAGAATTAATTCACTCTTCATGGGCAACATCAAAGAAAAAACAGGCAGGATTTTCAGGGCTACCAAATGTGTTCAGTGGTGTTCAGATTCCAGGTCTACAGATGCTTGGCTTTCATTTGTTTCAAATGTTTGCACAGGTTCATGACTGGATAAGCAATATACTGGGTAGTGAACTTATGGTAAACATATCAGATAATCCATGCTCTACAGGTGTTTTACATATAGGAGTCTTTTATGGGTGAAATTGGGGAGAAAGCTGTTCTACAGCCCTTATTTCAGCGGGCCTTTTCTTTTTAAGAATAATGAAAGTATATAGTTCCCTGCATATTTCCTATTTCTGCTGTCACAAAGATTGTATCCAGGAAGCATGTGATTCCAGAAAATCCATTTGATGGTGGGTGAATACTACAAATTAATTTGGCTGAATTTCTGGAAGTTGCACACAACTATCCTGTCCCCTTTGAAGTGCTGCACCGGATGGCAATTTGCTGCTGGCCTTCTGCAGACTCTTTTGTGGTAGATGAAAGGACCGGCTTCATGTAAATCAAATCACTAAAGTGTTTAGGCTCTCTGCATATATTGCTCCCTCAAGGAACAAGGCTGTGTTGGCCAGAAGGTGACCCATAAATCATAATGGGAACAAAAAAGTGTGGGAAGGATAGCAGCACGATATGGAACTTGCTTTCAGGCTTTCAGACAGTGGTAGGAAACAATAAGATAGGATATCATGATGGGGAGCTAACTGCTAGGTACATCCATCAGGAATCTATCACCTTCTGCCAAGATCCATGAGACCAGATGTAACCTTAGAATTAAGCTGCTCGCCAGAAATTGTCCTGGTAATTTGATGGCCTTGTCTGTTGGGAGCAGGAAGAGAGCAAAGTAACACCGAATTGAGAGCATTCCTGGGGACTTCAGGGGAAGATCATGAACTGGGAGTATTTGCCACTTTCTGATTCTTACCTGATTTATAACATGATTTAAATCCAAGAATTCTCAGAATATGAGTTATGGATATGATTACTTCAGGTAAACTAAGTAACCAGTTCTGATCAGAACTTAGTGATTTTTTTTTTTCTTTTTTTTTTTTGCCGTACGCGGGCCTCTCACTGCTGTGGCCTCTCCCGTTGCGGAGCACAGGCTCCGGACGCACAGGCTCAGCGGCCATGGCTCACGGGCCCAGCCGCTCCGCGGCATGTGGGGTCCTCCTGGACCGGGGCACGAACCCGTGTCCCCTGCTTCGGCAGGCGGACTCTCAACCACTGCGCCACCAGGGAAGCCCGATTTTTTTTTTAGTTTAACTGAAATATATTTCAACATTGTTGCATTGATGCATTGTTGCATTTCAACATACATTGATGCATTTCAACATTGTTGCATTGTTGCATCATTACACTCTAGATTCAGAAGTAAAAATGTCTTTTCCCAGGGTTTCTTGCTTTGAGTGATAATTGGAACTCAGTATTATATAGATGAGCCAGTGACTATGTCAACACTTATAACTCCACATATATTTACTTCATATATAGTATTTGAAAAGATGAATCAAATAATGGATACGGTTGGGAAAGAGATTAAGTCTAAATATCAAAATATTCTGGTGAAATGTCAAAACTGTAATGTCCAACATCCAGATGTTTACAAATTGAAAATTTATCAGAGTATTATCTTCATGGGACAGTGTGAATGTGGCCTTCAAATACTGATTTACACTCAATGCCCGATTCTGTTACATTCTTCCAGCTTTAAACAATCACTTCTATTTGACACAAATAAAAAATCCATGTTATCCATATTAATACAGTATTTCAGTTCTCAGAATAATCTGCTTGATAAAGACACTTTTCCGGTATTTTTCTCTTCTTTTTAAAAAGAAAATTCATAAAGAATTCAAAAAAGAAAAATCAAAGAAAAAATCATAAAATTCACCCTTCTAAAGTGTACATACAATTCAGTGGTTTTTGGTATATTCATAAGGTTATGTGACCATCACCATTATATAGTAACAGAATACTTTTATTACTCCAAAAAAGAAATCCTGTGCCCATTAGCAGTAACTTCCCGTTCCCTTGTGTCCTCATGGAATGAGAACCACTGGCAACCACTAATCTACTTTCTGTCTCCATAGATTTGCCTATTTTGAACATTTCATATAAATGGAATCATATAATATGTAGCCTTTTGTTTCTGGCTTCTTTAACCTGGCATAATGTTTTCAAGATCTGTGCATGTTTTAGCATGAATCACTACCTCATTCCTTTTTAATGGCTGAATAATATTCCATTTAATGGATATACTTCATTTTGTTTATCCATTCATTGCTTCATGGACATTTGAGTTGTTTTCAGTTTTTGGATATTATGAATAATGCTGCTATAAACATTTGTGTACAAGTTTTTGTATGAAAATGTGTTTTCAATTCTCTTAGGTATATACTTAGGAGTGGAACTGCTAGGTCCTATAATAACTCTGTGTTTATTTGAGAAACTGCCAGACTGCTTTCCAAAGTGTTTGCACTATGTTTTTTTCCAATGTTGGGGGTGGGAGTTTATTAATTAATTAATTTATTTTTGCTGTGTTGGGTCTTCGTTTCTGTGAGAGGGCTTTCTCTAGTTGTGGCGAGCAGGGGCCACTCTTCATCGCGGTGCATGGGCCTCTCACTATCGCAGCCTCTCTTGTTGTGGAGCACAGGCTCCAGACGCGCAGGCTCAGTAGTTGTGGCTCACAGGCCTAGTTGCTCCGCGGCATGTGGGATCCTCCCAGACCAGGGCTCGAACCTGTGTCCCCTGCATTAGCAGGCAGATTCTCAACCACTGTGCCGCCAGGGAAGCCCATTTGCACTATTTTACATTCTCATCATCAATGTATGAGGGCTGCAATTTCTCCACATCTTTGTCAACACTTGTTATTGTCCATCTTTTTCACTGTAGCCATCCTAGTGGGTATGAAGTGATATCTCATTGTGGTCTTGATTTGCTTTTCCCTAGTGACTAATGATGTTGAGTAAGCATTGTTCATGTGCTTATTGGCCATTTATATATACTCTGTGGAGAAATGTCTATTCAAGTCTTTGCTCATTTTTTAAAAATATTAATTAATTAATTTATTTTTGGCTGCATTTGTTATTCGTTGCTGCGTGTGGTTCTTCTCCAGTTGCAGCGAGCAGAGGCCACTCTTCATTGCTGTGCATGAGCTTCTCATTGTGGTGGCTTCTCTTGTTGCAGAGCATGGGCTTTAGGTATGCAAGCTTCAGTAGTTGTGGCTTGCGGGCTCTAGAGCACAGGCTCAGTTGTGGCACACGGGCTCAGTTGCTCTGCGGCATGTAGGATCCTCCCGGACCAGGGCTCAAGCCTGTGTCCCCTGCATTGGCAGGCGGATTCCTAACCACTGCACCACCAGGGAAGTCCCTGCTCATTTTTAATTGGGCTGTCTTTTTATTATTAAGTTGTAAGAATTCTTTATATATTCTGGATACTAGAGCCCTATCAGATAAATGATTCGTAAATATTTTCTGATATTTTCTCCTCTTCTGTGGGCTGTCTTTTCACTTTCTTGATAGTGTCCTTTGAAGCACTCCAATTTTTAATTTTGATGAAGCCTAATTTATCTAGTTTCTTCTTTGGTTGCTTTTTCTTTATGTGTCATATTTAAGAAACCAATTCCTAATCCAAGGTAATGAAGATTAACTCCTATATTTTCTTCTAAGAGTTTTACAGTATTAGCTCTTGCATTTAGCTCTCTGATCCATCTCTTTTTTTTTTTTTTAACATCTTTATTGGAGCATTATTGCTTTACGATGGTGTGTTAGTTTCTGCTTTATAACAAAGTGAATCAGTTATACATATACATATGTTCCCATATGTCTTCCCTCTTGCGTCTCCCTCCCTCGCACCCTCCCTATCCCACCCCTCTAGGTGGTCACAAACCACCGAGCTGATCTCCCTGTGCTATGCGGCTGCTTCCCACTAGCTATCTATTTTATGTTTGGTAGTGTATATATGTCCATGCCACTCTCTTACTTCGTCCCAGCTTACCCTTCCCCCTCCCCATGTCCTCAAGTCCATTCTCTACGTCTGGATCTTTATTCCTGTCCTGCCCCTAGGTTCTTCAGAACCATTTTTTTTTAATTTTAGATTCCATATATATGTGTTAGCATACAGTATTTGTCTTCCTCTTTCTGACTTACTTCACTCTGTATGACAGACTCTAGGTCCATCCACCTCACTACAAATAACTCAATTTCGTTTCTTTTTATGGCTGAGTAATATTCCATTGTATATATGTGCCACATCTTCTTTATCCATTCATCTGTCGATGGACACTTAGGTTGCTTCCACGTCCTGGCTATTGAAAATAGAGCTGCACTGGTGGGAATGTGAATTGGTTCAGCCACTATGGAGAACAGTATGGAGGTTCCTTAAAAAACTACAAATAGAATTACCATATGACCCAGCAATCCCACTACTGGGCATATACCCTGAGAAAACCAAAATTCAAAAAGAGTCATGTACCAAAATGTTCATTGCAGCTCTATTTACAATAGCCCGGAGATGGAAACAACCTAAGCGCCCATCATCGGATGAATGGATAAAGAAGATGTGGCACATATACACAATGGAATATTACTCAGCCTTAAAAAGAAATGAAATTGAGCTATTTGTAATGAGATGGATAGACCTAGAGTCTGTCATACAGAGTGAAGTAAGTCAGAAAGAAAAAGACAAATACCATATGCTAACACATATATATGGAAGTTAAGGGAAGAAAATGTCATGAAGAACCTAGGGGTAAGACAGGAATAAAGACGCAGACCTACTGGAGAACGGACTTGAGGATATGGGGAGGGGGAAGGGTGAGTTTTGACAGGGCGAGAGAGAGTCATGGACATATACACGCTAACAAATGTAGTAAGGTAGATAGCTAGGGGGAAGCAGCCGCATGGCACAGGGATATTAGCTCGGTGCTTTGTGACAGCCTGGAGGGGTGGGATTGGGAGAGTGGGAGGGAGGGAGACGCAAGAGGGAAGACATATGGGAACATATGTATATGTATAGCTGATTCACTTTGTTATAAAGCAGAAACTAACACACCATTGTAAAGCAATTATACCCAAATAAAGATGTTTAAAAAAAAAAAAAAAAGAAAATAGAGCTGCAATGAACATTGTGGTACATGACTCTTTTTGAATTATGGTTTTCTCAGGGTATATGCCCAGTAGTGGGATTGCTGGGTCGTATGGTAGTTCTATTTTGAGTTTTTTCTGATCCATCTTAAATTAATTTTTGAATATCATGTGAGATAGAGGTCCAACTTCATGTGGATTTTGCATGTAGATTTTGCATGTGGATTTCTATTCCATTTTCTAGGCATTTTTCCTTCTATTTTAAAATATGGAAAGTATTGATAAAGGAACTGATATAATTATAATGAAATATATTAACAATAAACTGAGAACTCAAAATTTCTGATTTCTAGGTTTATGTCCAAGTTACAGTGCTTTTCATCTAAAGGAAACCACCAGATTTCTTTTGCTTAACTTTGAAATCATTTGTGCATCATAAAGTTGTAAAACTCTGAAATATCAGCTGTGTATAGGTTTTAGTAGTTTCTTTTTTTAAAATAGATTTATTTTATTTATTTATTTTTGGCTGCATTGGGTCTTCGTTGCTGCACGCAGGTTTTCTCTTGTTGTGGCGAGCTGGGGCTACTCTTTGTTGCAGTGAGCAGGCTTCTCATTGCAGTGGCTTCTCTTGTTGCAGAGCACGGGCTCTAGGCGCACGGGCTTCAGTAGTTGTAGCATGTGGGCTCAGCAGTTGTGGCTCGTGGGCTCTAGAATGCAGGCTCAGTAGTTGTGGCACATGGGCTTAGCTGCTCCGCGGCATGTGGGATCTTCCTGGACCAGGGCTTGAACCTGTGTCCCCTGCATTGGCAGCCAGATTCTTAACCACAGTGCCACCAGGAGAGCCCTTGGTAGTTTCTTATAGGGCATTTTCAAAGATCAAACTGCTTGTTGATTTTGAATTCTTCAGTTGGTAATTGGTATTCTGAAGCAAGGATAGTTTTTAACCAATAGTGAACAGTATATTTTGTTATCTTATTTTAGCATTACTCTCTCTCTATCATTTTACACTAATGATTAGACAGCCAATATTTTTAGCTTTACTCTCTTATTTCTTGGCATTTATTGACTTGGCTTTAGTCAATTGTAGTTGTTAAATTTAAATTCTGTTCTCCTATCACCTATAATGTTCCCTTGCCTATTTGTAATGAGAAGTATGGAGCTATTTTATTCAGAAATGGTCAATGAAATTACTCATCCTGGCAGACAAAAATAACTCAAATGAGTAAAGTTTGGCTTCATCTACCTCATTTTTGAAATTAGTGCAATTTCCAACTTAGCATTCCTGATCAGGGAAATACTGACTGCCTTTGAAAATTTATGGGAAAAAAAAAAAAGCAATGCACCTATATTCCTCAAAGACATTCAGACCTAAGGCTATTCTCCAACATGGCTTCTGTGGAACTGCCATTCTAACAAGCAGATGCTGTAAGCAAGAATGTGAATTATTAATGCAATATAGCATTGTCACCAACAGACCACAAAATCTATTTAAAAAATTCTTTTACTTACATAGTACAGATTCTGCTGTGGCACTGTGTGCTCTAAAAGCTGCAGGTACATTTTAGAAAACACCGATGAAGGCATTACTGCTCTGTCCATTTGTTCATAGTATACATCATTATTCAAGAAATTTAAGAACCATAATGAAGGAAAATCACACAGAAAGAAAAGAAAAGGAACATGGACTCTGTCAGAAACAAGGACTACATTTTTATTCAAGAGGTCCCTAATGATGGAAAATCACAGTGAAAGGCAGAGGCGAAACCAGGATTCCATAAAGGACCTGACACACACCAGTAGTACAAGTAGGAGAACAGTCATAGCAGAGGCATAAAAATAAAGAAAAACAAAATTAACGAGAGACAAGCTGTACTGGGGGCTGATGTACCAAACAGCAACAAATCACAGCAAATTCTGAAGATTAATTTCAGAATCTTCTGAAATAAGCAAGGAGACAGACAGCATCAATATTAATGAAGCTGAAATAGAACTCCAAAAGAGCCACAGCATAAAATGGCACATGAATGTTTTGTTTTTAAATGGATTGTAGATTGGATCACAGGACCATCAGGAAAATGAAGGGACATTCACAAGAACATCATAACAGGGCCAGCTGTGTGATAAGCAATTACAACATCAGTGCTAAAATCTCCAATGTAAAAGAAAAACATCAGTGGTGAAATAAAAGAAAATGTCAACAGTCTGCAGATGAGGTAAAAGAAAGTGAAGAATAGATTTTATTGAGACTCAATAGCCTGCACTGTGTCAATATCGAATGTCTTTGATAAAACAGACAATAGACATTCAAAGAAAGATCAGAATTTGATTCTGTCTTGTAATGTACTCAATTTCCCTTCAAATTGTTAGCTAAGGCAGCCCTGGAATCAGCCCAATGCTTCCACTGCTTAAACCACTTGCTGGTTGTAAATTAAATGCTTTTGGAAGCTGTATAACTTTGACAGGCTTCTAGAGCTCTGCAGAGGTCTCATGCATCCCTGTAGGTCAAATTTTAAAATAAATAGTTTAAGTGTGTTAATAGCGCTGGTTACTGAAAGGAATGTTACAGTCCACATTTTTATAAAATGAAGGATTTGTTATTAAAAGGCAAGTTGTCAATTATCATATCCCTGTTGGTTTTATGGAGTGCTGTCCTCCAGATGGACAGGTCCAGGGGCTATGTCTCAGAGTAGCTGTGGCAATTCCACTTGGCATTTCCATTGCTATGTGGTACCACAGAGGGAGAAAATAACACCCACTTCAAGCTTTTTCTCTCTTCCTATAGCTCTATAACATTTATGATTGCAGGTTGTTGAGCTATTTTAACCACTAGCTGAGCCAAAGCCTGTTTGCAGGGGAAGAAAGAGTATAGGGGGGGTTCATTTCCCATCCACAATTAGAAAAGCAAGTCATGTCTGGCATAAAACTGCCTCTGTAGGGTTGGGTTCTTTGCCAGTCTCCCCCTAAAAAATGGGTGGGAAGTTGTGGACATTTCTGGGGAAGTTAAACCAAGGCGCCCTTTCACACAGATCTGCTCTCTGTACTACCATAAAGAAATATTAGCACTCTAGTAATTTAAAGACATGTCCACAGATTCTTTGGTATTCTTCCCTTCAAGAGCTGGCGCTTAATTCTCCTCTCCCTGATACTAGGCTGGACTTAGTGACAAATAGAATATGATGAAAATAATGGGGCATAATGTTGGAGACTAGGTCATAAAAGGCATTAAGTTTTCCTCCTTGCTCTCTCTTGAATCATTCACTCAGGGGAAAGCACGGGCCATCTCATGAGGTAATCTCGAGGGCATTCAAACAATCCTATGGAGAGCCCGACTGGTTGAGAAACTGAGCCTTCCAAATGGCAGCCAACAGGAGTAAAAGGACCTCACTGTCAAGAACCATGCGGGTGAGCCATTCTCTTGTCCCAGTCGGCCTTCAGATGGCTGTGGCCAGGGCCGTCTTGAATGCAACCCTGTCTTGGATGCAACCTCGTGAGAGTCCCTGAGCCAGACTCCCTCAGCTAAACCTCTTCTAAATTCCTGACCCACAGAAACTGTGAGGTAATAAATGTTCATTGTTTAAGCTGCTAAATTTGGGGGTGATTTTCTTTTTGGTCACGTCGTGCGGCTTGTGGGATCTCAGCTCCCCGACCAGGGATTGAACCTGGGTCATGGCAGTGAAAGTCTGGAATCCTAACCACTAGGCTACCAGGGAACTCCCTGGGGGTGATTTTCTATGTGGCAATCGATAATTAATACAAGCCCCTGCCATTTACTTATGGTAACTATGTGCCAGGCTCTGTTTGCCAGACAAAACTTCTTGTAAGATAATGAGCTTCTCTAAAGAGGTCTAAGATTGCTAATTTCCATACGGGTATGAATCAGCCTGTTAAAAATGTTATTTTCTGTGGCTCATTTCCTAACATGGACCTATGAATCTGTATTTTAGCTAGCTTCCCAAAATTATGCTAGGGAAATTAAATGATTCCTAGAATCACCCAGAGTAAAATCTTAAGGGCAACATTTTAGCTTTTAGTATATTTTGACAAGGTAATAGCTATTAAAATAAAAATTGGGCTTGGTTTAGTGCTTAAGATGTTTGTCATTCAAAAGACGTGAGCTAAACGTCCATCAAGCAATGCATGGTTAAACAGAATATGGTATACATTCAAAGGCATATTATTCAGCCTTAAAAAAGAATGAAATTCTGATACATGCTACAATATGGATGAATTCTGAAAACATGCTATAAGTGAAATAAGCCAGACATAAAAGGACAAGTATTATATGATACTACTTACATGAAGTACCTAAAATAGTCAAATTCACAGAGACAAAAAGTAGAATAGTGGTTACTAGGAGATGCGAGGAAGGGGAAATGGGGAGTCGGTGCTGAAAAGTTGCAGTTTGGGAAGATGAAAAACTCCTAGTGATCAATAGTGGTGATGGTGGCACAACAATGTGAGTGTACTTAATGCCACTGAATTCTACACTTAAAATGGTGAAAATGGTAAATTTTAGGTTGTATATATTTTACCACAATAAAAATAAATTACCTTTTTAAAGCCTGGGCTAAGAACCAGTTCTACCACTTAAAAGTTATGAGATCTTGAGCTATACATGTATAGAAGCCAAAAGTTCCTCCTATACAAATAGGGATAATAATACCTACCTCATAGCCTACCTGAAAGAGCTTTTGTGAGAATTAAATGAGATAAATTATGTAAAGTATTTAAACAGCTTTTCTGGACAAAGTAAAAGTGAAGAAATGGTATATGTGTGTGTGTGTGTGTGTGTGTGTGTGTGTGTGTGTGTATGTATACATATACATATATATATATATATTTACCTCTCCATCTCTAAGGTCAACAGTTTATTGAATGAGTGAAGAAAGGAATGAATTGCAGCGCACTTTTCCCCAGTATATTCGAAATGTTAGAACAATGACAATAAAAATGACTATTAATATTTCCATAATGATTGTCTGGAGAGAGAAAAAGAGAGAATAGATTTTATGTGTGTGTGTGTGTGTGTGTGTGTGTGTGTGTGTGTATGTATACATATACATATATATATATATATTTACCTCTCCATCTCTAAGGTCAACAGTTTATTGAATGAGTGAAGAAAGGAATGAATTGCAGCGCACTTTTCCCCAGTATATTCGAAATGTTAGAACAATGACAATAAAAATGACTATTAATATTTCCATAATGATTTAGAGTTCACAGAGACCTTTCATATACATCACTTCATCTGAATGTCATAATAACAGAATGAGTAGTGCAGATGTGAGACTGCTGTTCTTAACCACCAGGAACCTACAGCAAGGCAGCAATTAGGGTGCTTAGTACAATGGAAGAGGGAAGAAGCAAAGTTAAACTTTAAACTCAGGTTTGGAGCCCAAGATCTTTTCCACAGACACAGTACAAAATGATCAACAGGACGGGAAAATGTGCAGACCGTAAGATGACGTGAAAAGTTGGTAGGTAGTACCATTGTTTGGTACCTTTGCCCCAGATACCCTTCCTTCCCTCACACCTAAACATTAGCTACTATGCCTCTGGCAATTAGGGGTTAAAGTGGGACTTCAGTGCACCTGAGATAAGATTCCTTTTTTTTTTTTTTTTTTGCGGTACGTGGGCCTCTCACTGTTGTGGCCTCTCCCGTTGCGGAGCACAGGCTCCGGACACGCATGCTCAGCGGCCATGGCTCACGGGCCCAGCCGCTCCACGGCATGTGGGATCCTCCCGGACCAGGGAACGAACCCGTGTCCCCTGCATCGTCAGGCGGACTCTCAACCACTGCGCCACCAGGGAAGCCCAAGATACCTTTTGATGGTGAGTAAGAGCCAGAAACGGTGGGAAAGAGAGGAATCTGACACTGATAACCCCAGAGCAGGAAGGAGCAGTGTCCTACAATTTCATTCCCATCACTGGAAAAAAGCCCTGGGAGGCTGTTCCATTTCTTGGCCAATGAGTTCTCCTATTGCTTAAGTCACTGTCTATACAGGATGGAAGATGGATAAGGAAAAGTTGGAAACAGACAAGGAAATAGAGTTACTGCAAACTGGACCAGATTAGATTTTGACTGTGATTTTTTTCTAGAAGTTAAGAATAGTGACTTAAGCAATCAGTGAGGAAGGTACCAGCCAAGAAATGGGACTATCTTCCTTTATTGCTGCAGAGCATCTGGCAGCAATGAAAATGAGACTATGGAGTCTTCCGTGCATTATACTGTCTGTGGCGACTCTTCCTCCATAATTCCCTGGACTGTCTTTTTGTGTTTGTTTTTTCAGACTAGATTTTTGGAGGTGTTATCTTCTACCTTCAAAATACAATTTCTGCCCTTAAATTCTGCACCTGAAGTGTTTACCACATTTTCATTTCCTTTAAAATGTTAGAACTGAGTCATAATAAAGCTGGATAGTCATACAATAACCCTGAAAAGTGCTTGAAGCAAGCCTTAGTGAGATGACTCCAACCTCCAACTATATGGCAAGCACACAGTTCTCCCAGTGCCTTCATCATGATAGAGGTGATCTTCCTGTAGTCTCTTTTGTTGTCTGCCTGCCTAAGATGCTCTTCCTGGCTCTAATGAGTGAGGATATAGACACATGTCACTGCTCCTTTCTCTCTACTCCTTTGACCTTGGATAGCATGCAGCCAGATTCTGTCTCCATCGTTACTGCAGAAAGTGCCATCTTTAAAGGAAGATGCCTTTTGCAGTCTTGTAAGAACTCCAGCTGGTCTGGCAAAGGTTGTAACCTATTTCACATCTTCAAGGATTACTCTTTTTTGGGGGTGTCTTTAAAAAGCAACACTCTACAACTACCTGTTTCCTTACGTAAAATTCTCCCATATCCTTTACCCCCATGCTTTAAAACACACTTTTAGGTGGCATAAATACTACCGGTAAGATCTGAAAAGCTCAATGTTAAAAATCATTAAATGTCATTAATTGTACATGGCAAGAATCTTTAAAATACACAGAAACTTCTTGAACAAACATCCGTGTGACACAATATACTTTCAGATCACGTCAGGTTGTTGGTCTACTAGGAGATACTGAGAAATTTTCATATGGATGTGAAATTATGATGGCTTCTAGGCTACTGGTGTCTCTGAAAAGAAATATCTGTTCCTAATATTTCGTGTCTAGAGTTTGATCACACGGTAATATAGATGCTACTCTCACTATTTCTACTGAGGCATATAGAACCTTGACGACTGATGAGGGTGACAATGTAATGGAGCCTGTAAGTAGCTCAGGACTCCCTGGAGGAATGGAGCTCAAGGTAGGAGAGGCTGTGTGCTAATACGAAAAGTATCTTAGAGAACAGATGGGATTCACAAAGTTTGAAGGAGGCAGTAGGTGGCCTAAGTAGTAGGTATTTAGAAGGAGATTCTGGTGTAGTACATAGGAAGTATATTAGTTTGTTTGGGCTGTGATAACAAAGTACCACAGACTGGGTGGCTTAAACAACAGAAATTAATTTCTTCACAGTTCTGGAGACTAGAAGTCCAAGATTAAGATATCTGCAGGGTTGGTTTTTTTCTGAGGGTCTCTCTCCTTGGGTTGTAGGTGGCCATCTTTCTGTGTGTTCGTATGGCCTTCCCTGTTTGTCTGTGTCCTAATCTCTTCTTCTTACATGGACACCAGTCATTTTGGATTAGGGAGCACCCATCTGATCTCAGTTTACCTTAATCACCTCTTTAAAGGCCCTGTCTCTAAAGAGTCAGTTCTGAGGTATTAGAGGTTAGGACTTCAACACATGAACTTGGGAGGAGGAACACATTCATCCCGTAACAGAGAGCAATCTAGGCAGGGACATGAAGACATGAAAAGTATATGATGATGACTGGGTGTTTGCTGTAGCAGACGTGTAACGTGCTCTTTGAGGAGTGGGGAGAGATGCAGCTGGAGAGGTAGATGGGGCTCACAGGATGAAGGGTCTTGTCTACCAGGCTGTGGAGTTTGGATTTTATCCTGGAGACTATGAGAAGCCATGGAAAATTTTATTTTATTTTATTTTTTAAAATTTTATTTATTTATTATTTATTTTTGGTTGCATTGGGTCTTCGTTGCTATGTGCGGGCTTTCTCTAGTTGCGGTGAGCCAGGGCTACTCTTCGTTGCGGTGCGCGGGCTTCTCATTGCAGTGGTTTCTCTTGTTGTGGAGCATGGGCTCTAGGTGCATGGGCTTCAGTAGTGTGGTACACGGGCTCAGTAGTTGTGGCTTGCGGGCTCTAGAGTGCAGGCCCAGTAGTTGTGGCGCATGGGCTTGGTTACTCCGTGGCTTGTGGCATCTTCCTGGACCAGGGATCGAACCCGTGTCCCCTGCATTGGCAGGTGGGTTCTTAACCACTGCGCCACCTGGGAAGCCTGAAAATTTTAGATTATGGAAATGGCACAACCACATTTGTGTTTTTGGATACTCTGTCTGCACTGGGGATTGGATTGTAAAGGGGGAAAGTGTTTGAAGGCAAGGAAACTAATTAGGAAGTTAAGGGTGAATCCAGAGAGATGAGGAAGCTGGAAGGAGGTTTTCAGGGTGCTAGGTAGAGACTTCAGAGGAGGAGATGGTGTGGAAGAACCTGAAGCTCTTATGAGCAAGTGGACAGGATGAGGTCTTGAAGGAAGCCAAGGGCACAAAAGACACGGAGAAGGCGGTCAGTGAAGAAAAGAAGAAAGATGTAAGGATGAGGAAGGATTCAGAGAGCTTAACAGGTGTAGGGGCATTAAAGGAGTCCCTGCCTGATGCCTCTGTTTTTGCTTTTATTTTTGCTTCTGTTAAGAGGATGGTGGATAAAGTCTGGGACTTTAGGAGAATAGTAAAGACTTGGAGTGACCACCGTGAATAGAAAGGGAATAAAGTAATTTCTGAGCTATACTCAGTGGAGTGCATGGCTTTCACAGGAGTGTGGCGGGGCAGGAGGGTAGTAGTCCTGGAACAGAGAAACTGAACGAGGTGAGTTTCTGTTTGGATGGCTGAGAGAGTTGATGAGGCCAAAGCCCCAGGCTGAGGGAACTTGGGGGGCTGGTGAGAGAGTGGCTGATATTTTGGGATCCAGGCCAGGGGAGAGAAAAGGAACCGGGAGAGGCTAGAAATCTGACAACTTAGGACGTTTGAGGTAGAGATAAGGCTGAAGAGCTGGTTTAATGAAAGAGAGGACACATGAAGTGCAGGTGGAAAGGAAGCGGTGGTGAAGACAAAGAGGTTTCTAATGAAAAGTTTCAGGGGAAAGAGAAGCTTTAGGTAGCGACAGTGTCCTGAAGTCAGTGTTAATGAGTGGAGATACGTGCTGAGATGACACAGGAGAGTTTGATATTAGACCCGAAAGGAACATTTCCTAAAAATGCTGTCAACATGGCTCTGTTGTTTGGTCTTTTTTAAACTTTGGGCTTGGGGAATATTGGAAACCTCTGTTCCCTAAGGAAGACGAAAGTGAAAAGATAGAGCTCTGAGAAACAAGTACATCTGGGGACCATTAATTATATGTAAAAACAAAAACACCCTCAAAACAAGAAACAGGACAGGAGAGGTAAGCACTCTGCCTTTTTCGATGTTAAATAACTAGCTAGAAAGAATTCTTTGCCTAAATCTTCATAATAAGGCAATTTTATTTGGTTTATAGTTCCCGTAAATCTTGAAACCAGAGAACTTTTATTTAAGTTTTGTTATATAAATCCCCCCTACCCTTGAAAAACAGCTTGAATTCTCTTTTATGTTCTTGTCATCCTCCTGGGGTTATGAGTTTGATTAGTAAAGTGGACCTGTAATTTCTAACTTCACACTCTGCACTTTATCTAACTATTCATTATTTGCCCTAATTTCTCCCTCCAGAAATCAGTTTTCTTTTAGACAGCTTTCTTTTCCAAACTCTCTATAATATTAAAATAAAAACTAAAAAAAGAAAAAGCAGGGCTTCCCTGGTGGCGCAGTGGTTAAGAATCTGCCTGCCAATGCAAGGGACATGGGTTCGAGCCCTGGCCTGGGAAGATCCCACATGCCGCGGAGCAACTAAGCCTGTGCGCTACAACTACTGAGCCTGAGATCTAGAGCCCGCAAGCCACAGCTGCTGAGCCCACGTGCCACAACTACTGAGGCCTGCGCGCCTAGAGCCCGTGCTCCGCAACAAGAAGCCACGACAATGGGAGGCCCGCGCACCGCAGCGGGGAGTAGCCCCCACTCACCACAACTAAAACAAAAGCTTGTACACAGCAGCGAAGCCCCAACGCAGCCAAAAGTAAATGGATAGATAAATTAAAAAAAAAAAAAAAAAAAAAAAAGAAAAAGCATTAACCTTGTTCACTTAGGATATTCTATAGGAATCTTTGAAGTGAATAAAGCTGTACACAAATGTTTATAGTATTATTCATAATAGTCAAGAAGTGAAAACCCAATTGTCTATTAACTGATGTATGAATAAATAAAATACGGTATTATCCGTATAATTATATACCATTTGACCATAAAAAGTAATGAATTACTGATATATGGTACTGCTAAGAAAGAAACCAGACGCAAAGAGCCAATGGGTATATGCTAATGGGTATAGGGTTTCTTTTGGGGGTGATGAAAATATTCTACAATTAGGTTGTGGTAATAGTTGTACATTGTGAATATACTAAAAAACACTGAGTTGTACATCTTAAAAAGGTGAATTTTTTGGTATGTAAAACATATCTCAACAAAAGAATAAAGTGAATAAAGCTACTAGAGACTAAAGTAAGGCCTATATGACACAGTGGACATGCTACATAGAAATAAACCATTTACTACAATTTTCTGCCCCATGGTTAGTTTATTTTGCCTTGCTATACTTGTCTATCACCCTTAAGCTATGAAGTTATCTGATTTAAGGTTTTAAAAAACAGAGTCAAACTTAATCTTTTAATCATTTGGTCTTATTTCCTTTTTGTTTGAATTTAAGATTTCTACATGCATTGAACATTTCTTATTTATGCCCATTGTTTAAAAGTCTCATCACACATACTGAACTCTTAGTGGTGAGTCTGAGTCTCTAGTCTGTAAGTCAAACAGCCAGGAGTGGAATCTACCAGTAATAAGTAATGTACTACTTGACACACTCTCTTATACTGCTTTGGGAAAACCAGTCAAATAGTAATTGATTGAAATAGGATTTTATAGTTGAAGAAAAGGTGACTGAGTCAAAGGAAATATCATTAATTTGACTTAGAAGCAAGATTAACTTCCTTACCAAGATCATGGCCTCTTTAAGAAAAAAAAAAAACCAGGAAAGAGAAAAAAGAAAGAAAAAGAGGGAGGGAAGGAAAGAGAAAAAGGGAGGGGGAACTCAGCAATCTTCTAATGTCTGGCATAACATTCCCCAATGACCTGAATCAGGGTTTGAGGGTGAGAGTGGCAGCGCTTACTCTAGTCAGAGATCTACCTCCACACGTACATGCACTAACATAAAGGAGTCAGACCCCAGACTTCCTGCAATTTACTCTAAACAAGGCAGCGCTAGACTTAACTGCTGTGATAAAATTGGGGGCTAAAATTGAGCCCCAACAGTTCCTCCCCTCCCTGAATGCACATTTTGTTCCTCATCTTTAGAAGTGAAGTGTAGTCACTTCTTAGCTTAGTCATTTCTTAGTCAGATCGGGCTGCCATAGCAAAACTGCACAAACTAACTTATCTCTCATAGTTCTGGAGGCAGGAAGTCCTGAGATCAGGGTGGCAGCATGTTTGGGTCCTGGTGAGAGCCCTCTTCCAGGCTGTAGATGGCTGACTTCATGTGGTATCCTCCCCACATGGCAGGAAGAGAGAGCTAGCTCTCTGGCCTCTTCTTAGAAGAACACTAAACTCATTCAGGAGGGCTCCATCCTCAAAACCTAGTTACCTCCCAGAGGCCCCACCTCCTAATACCATCACACTGTGGACTAGATTTCAACATATGAATTTTTAGGGGTATGCAAACATTCAGTTCATGACATGGAGTTTATTTCCACTCCCCTTCCATCTGCACTGGTCTCGTGGCTTGCTCTGCCCAACAGAACACAACAGAAGTGGCTTTCCGGGACTTCCAAGCTCGCAGGTTAAGAGAGCTGGCACTTCACCTCCTGCACCTTGGAACCCTGAGCCATCATGTAAGAAGTCCTGACTATCCTGCTGGAGAGATGTCTGCCTCGTATGGTGACCCTGGAGGATGAGAGATCATGTGGAGACAGAGGCCACAGGAAGAGCACTGAGGGACCAAACATGTGAGTAAAGAAGCATGTGTATGTTATAGATCCAACCACTATGACTGCAGTCATTTGAAGTCACTAAGTTTGGGGCTGTTTTTTTCTTTTTAATATAACAATAGAAAACTACAACAGAAATTGGAATCTGGAAGTGAGGTGCTATGGTAATAAAAAGCTAAAAACATGTGGCACTGGCTTTGGGACCAGCTGGAGGGCAGAGGCCAGAAGGGCTTTGAGGAAACTGTAAATGAAGTTGGAAGGAGGGTGATAACAATGTTATCGTATACTGGAGAAAAGGCAACCCCTGTTAAGTAGTGGTGGAAAGTCTGGCAACCCTGTTGACTATAGTAATACATCAATACAAGATAGAAAACATACCTCATGAACTTGTCAATATGGCTAAGGAGATTTGCAGGCAGAATATTGCCAAATACCAGTTGGTTTCTCTAAGCTGCATATGATGAAACAGGAATATAGAGTCCGAGCCAGGACTTTGCTGGCAAGAATCAAATCCAAGGTGCTGCCAGCTAGATGACAGGGCTTCTAAGAATTTTAAGTGCATACCTCTTGGATTTTCTTTGCTAGACAAAAGGACCCCTGAGAATCTTAAAGGCATTGTCCCATAGCACCTGACTCTAAATCCAAGATAGAGGGAGCCTGTCTCACAGAGATTTGAGGGTGTGGCTTTTATCGAATAGAGTGGATTAAAATTTGATACACTGGAAGCCCTTAAAGATTTTAAAAAAGGAATTATATAAGCATGGCCTGAAGGGACAGAGATAGTGTAAAAACAAGAGGCCTCTGAGCCCACAACTTCCTCTTTTTTTTTTTTTTTTTGGCTGCACTGGGTCTTCATTGCTACGCACAGGCTTTCTCTAGTTGTGGCGAGTGGGGGCTACTCTTCATTGCGGTGCATGGGCTTCTCATTGCAGTGGTTTCTCTTGTTGCAGAACATGGGTTCTAGGTGCGCGGGCTTCAGCAGCTGCAGCACGTGGGCTCAGTAGTTGAGGCACACGGGCGCTAGAGCATGCGGGCTTCAGTAGTTGTGGTGCATGGGCTCAGTAGTTGTGGCTCGAGGGCTCTAGAGTGCAGGCTCAGTAGTTGTGGTGCACGGGCTTAGCTGTTCCACAGCTTGTGGGATCTTCCTGTATCAGGGATCGAACTTGTGTCTCCTGCATTGGCAGGTGGATTCTCAACCACTGCGCCACCAGGGAAGTCCCTGGACAATTTCTTATGGAAAATGAAGAATGACTCAGAGGGCAGAGCCCCTAGAGAATCTGATACTCCCAGCACGTGGAACTGGGCCTTAATTAAGGCACATTCTCTGATCTCAGAGTTGGAGGAAATGATAGTATGTGCTTGGCCCAATTTCAGAATTACTATGGTCTGGTGATTGCTATGTACTTCCTATCCCTCCCACCCCTTAAAAATTTTTTTTTAAATTGAAGTATATTTGATTTACAACATTGTGTTAGTTTCTGGTATACAGCAAAATGATTCAATTATATAGATAAATAATATATATGTACACACATGTACATACATATTCTTTTTCACATTCTTTTCCATTATGGTTTATTACAGGATATTGAATATAGTTCCCTGTGCTATACAGTTGGACCTTATTATCTATTTTATGTATAGTATTTTGTATCTGCTAATTCCAAACTCCTAATTTATCCTGCCCCTACTCCCTTTTCCTTTTGGTAACCGTAAGTTCATTTTCTATGTCTGCAAATCTGTTTCTCTTTTGTAAATCAGTTGATTTGTATTATTTTTTTTCGATTCCATATGTAAGTGATATATTTATCTTTGTCTGACTTACTTCACTCAGTATGATAATCTCTAGGTCCATCCATGTTGCTGCAAATGGCAGTATTTCATTATTTTATGGCTGAGTAATATTCCATTATATATATATATGTATATATACCACATCTTCTTCATCCATTCATCTTTTTTTTTTTGGGGTACACGGGCCTCTCACTGTTGTGGCCTCTCCCCTCACCGTTATGGCCTCTCCCATTGCAGAGCACAGGCTCCGTACGCACAGGCTCAGCGGCCATGGCTCACGGGCCCAGCTGCTCAGTGGCATGTGGGATCTTCCCGGACCGGGGCACGAACCTGTGTCCCCTGCATCGGCAGGCGGACTCTCAACCACTGCGCCACCAGGGAAGTCCCCATTCATCTGTTGATGGACACTTAGGTTGCTTCCATGTCTTGGCTATTGTGAGTAGCGCTGCTATGAACGTTGGGGTGCATGTATCTTTTCGAATTAGAGTTTTCTCTGGATATATGCCTAGGAGTGGGATCGCTGGATCATATCTATTCCCCTCTTTTTGAATGGAGGTGTCTATTGTGGTTATCCTGTCCCGTTTTCACCATGGTATTGCTGGATGCAGGTGGGACAGATAATTTTTCTTTTTCACAGGTCTTTGCAAATAAGGGCTGCACTTGAGAGACTACCCTTGAAGAGCTTCAGTTGCTCCTGGACCTTATTTAACTGACAAAGTCCTGGACTTTGACCTGATGCCATAAAAGAACGAGATTTTAGGAGCTCTGAAGAGTGAGTATATTTTGCATATTGGAAGGATGTGAATTGTTGTGGCCAGAGGGTAGACTAAAGTAGCTAGTTTCCAAAGATTGTCCCCCACAAATACTTCTCCTACAAGTATACTTGCCACTCTTCACATTAAGAGATGGAGCTTATTTCCCTTTCCTTGAATCTAGACTAGCTTTGACCAGTAGGAGATAGACAAAGTGACATTCTAGGTCTTCTGGAACTAGACCTTAGGAGAACTGACAGCTTCCACTGCCTATTGCTACTGAAATGCTCCCTCTTTGAACCCAGCCGCCACGCTGTGAGGTGCCTGAGTGACAGAGAAAGGCCATGTAGAGAAGGACTGAGGTGCCCTAAGCAACAGCCCTGTCTGATTAGCAACAAATGTCAGCCAAATGAGTGAGGCCATTTTGGATCTTCTAGCAATCCCAGTGCCTAGCCTTAGCAATTCCACCCAAAGCAGAACTACCCAGATAACCCACAGAAATGTGAGAAATACTAAATATTTGTGTTAAGGCACTAAGTTTTGTTTGTACAGAAGACTATAGTTGAAGGGAACTAATAATATCTGAAGAATGCTTTCATCTTGTGCCAGGTAACCTGGTTGCTGCTGTACACACCATTTTCGTTAGACCTCATAAAACCTTTGTGAGGAAGATGGTGGTAGGATCAGGAAACTGAGGCTGAGACAAATAAGATGGTCCAAATGACATAGCTAGTAAGCAGTAGTACCAGAGTTCAGGTCTAGGTTATCAGGCTCCAAAGCCTGTATTCCTTTTAGTACGCTGTGACACTCAACAATATTTTATAATTAATGGGCAAACCTCAGGTTTAACATAGAGAAAAATATGATTGGTGATTTTAAACAATATTACTCTGGAAACCTTGTTTATATTAAGTCCTAGCAAATTCTTATTTTATATACCATGCTAATGCATAGAAAGCCAAATCTTTGCTTTATCATAGTCTTAATTAATAGACTTTGATTGAACTTAATTTCCTCTTTTAGCATGTATTATTCAAGTAACAGGGAGATATGTTCCTTGCTTATATTGGTAATATATTTTAATTATATTTCTATGGAAAAATCTTTCATTTTGTTACTTATGGAATTCTTCGATTGGTTTAATGCTGTCAAAAATCTATTCAGGGCTTCCCTGGTAGCGCAGTGTAAAAAAAAAAATATATATATATATCCATTACATTTCACTTTCTTTAAAGTTAATATAGAAAATGCAACAGAAGATAGTTACATTTGATAGGCACAACATTCCTGAGATTTTGACTTAAAAAAATAATGTGGATTAGAACAATAACACTAAAAAAATCTTCAAAGAGTTTGAAATACCTGCTTCAAAGCCCCATATCTAAGATGGAATCTGTGGTTAAAGAATAGTGACATTTCTATTCTTTCCCAAGATAGCTCATTTCAATTTATTCACAAATGATTAGGTAGTTATATTTAGCTAACAATTCTATACAAAGGAGTCTCTTAGCATTCTTTTTAGCAGTATAGTTCTATACAAATGTGAGCAATGGTTTTAGGCCAAATTTTTCCTTTTATTTGATTGCTCCAGACTTTCACAATTTCATAGTCTGGCTCTTAGGATTATTTTCCAGTTGCTAGGGATTTTACTACATTTTGTGTACACTCACAGAAATACTGATGGAGACAACAGTGGTGAAAAGTCTGGCAGTCTGGTTCCTTTAGGGTCTTGTCTCTGTCCACTGCCGCCATGAACCCCTTGCTCTGTCCTAGCCACTGGCAGCTCTTTATTGTGACTTTGTGAGTGAGTGGTATTCTTGCATGTCTCTGAGACTTGCTCCCCATCTCATTAATCTCAACTCAGCCTTTACAATTCAGCACAAGTGTCCCCTACTCCAGTAAGCCCTCCATCATTGTCGGTCTTGGTGCCATACTGCATTTACTCACCCCCAGTTTAACCCTCACTTATTACACTGTGATTCCTTTGTCTCTTTTCCCCATTATGCTATGGAACCACTGAGGAAAGCAATTGCATTTTATCCATCTTTATCTTCCCATCCCTCAGCAGAGTACCTGGCACAGCATTAGATTCAATAAATGCTTATTAAAGGAGAGAATGAAAGGGAAGTCTGTCTTAGAAAAAAAAAAAAAACAAGCCTTAGAAAGGCACCTTCAAGGAGCTCCACAGAAAAACACACTAACTTACTTTCTCTTTCAAACAGCTTTATTGAGAGATAATTCACATGCCCTGTAATTCACTTCTTAGGGTTATTTATGCTATGACAAACCCCTGCAGGTAGTTACAATTTATTCTCCTTCAGACTCTTGCATATACCACAAATGCTTGTGTTTTTTTTTTTTTTAACTTTCTTTTTATAATGACAGTTTTCAAACATACTGAAAAATATTCAACACTTAAAGTTCTCAGACCTCCTTTAGTCCAGCACAGTGGTTCTCAAACTTTAGTTGCATCAGAATCAACTGGAGGGTTTGTGAAACTATAAATTGCTGGGCCCTACCCTCAGAGTTTAGAAATTAGCATTTCTAACAGATTCTCAAATGATGCTACCGCTGCTGGTCTGGGGACTACTTTTGAGAACTTTTGGCCTAGCAGTTTCAACAATTATCAACATTTTGCCATATCTATCATTTATCACTCCCTCCCTTCCTTCCTCTTTCCTTTCTCTTCTGTATTTCTAAAAGCAAATGTCTGACGTTTCTCTATCATTTCACCCTTAAATACTTCTGTATATTTCTAAACAATAAGGACTTAAAAAACATATTATAATATCATCACACCTAAAAGTTAACACTACTTCATTAATATCCCTCATTGACAATGATCACATTTTTCTGATTATCTCAAAAACACTTTTTATGGTTGGTTTGTTCAAATCAGCATTAAAACAAGGTTAACACATTCCATTTTGTTGTGATTAAGTCTCTTTTAATCTAGAACAGTCGTCTTTCCCTTTATTTTCTCATGCCATTGACTTGTTGACAAAATCAGGTCAGTTACCCTGTAGAATGTCTTACCTTCTGGATTTGGATAATTGTTTCTTCATAGTGTAATTCAACTTGTCCTCCCATCCACTGTATTTCCTGTAAACTGGAAGTCAGTACTAAAGGTTGAATTACATTCAGTTTTAGCTTCTTTAGCAAGAATATCTCGTAGGCAATGCCACATAAGTTATGTTGCGTCACATCAGGAGGCATATAACATCTGGTTGTTCTACTTTT
This sequence comes from Neophocaena asiaeorientalis asiaeorientalis, assembly GCF_003031525.2. Taxonomy (NCBI): domain Eukaryota; kingdom Metazoa; phylum Chordata; class Mammalia; order Artiodactyla; family Phocoenidae; genus Neophocaena; species Neophocaena asiaeorientalis. Next base: position 2,118,853 of record NW_020175831.1, on the reverse strand, counting down.
ACCTTTATTTTAATTTTTTTTTGGTTGTTCTACTTTTAGTGATGCTACATTGATTGGGAGATTCAAGTGGTAACAGCTTAATCATTGTAAAGTGAACTACCAACTTTTCTCCTTAATAGTTTTAATCATCCATTGATAAGCACTGCCTATACCACAAAATAGTGTTTTTCTAACTCAATCATTCTGTTTACATTTATTTTTATTTTTTAAATTAATTAATTAATTTTTGGCTGCTTTGGGTCTTCATTGCTGTGTGCAGGCTTTCTCTAGTTGTGGTGAGCAGGGGCTACTCTTTGTTGAGGTGTGCGGGTTTCTCATTGCGGTGGCTTCTCTTGTTGCAGAGCATGGGCTCTAGGCACGTGGGTTTCAGTAGTTGCGGCACGCGGGCTCAGGAGTTGTGGCGCGTGGGCTTAGTTGCTCCGAGGCATGTGGGATCTTCCTGGACCAGGGCTAGAACCTGTGTCCCCTGCATTGATAGGTGGATTCTTAACCACTGTGCCACCAGGGAAGTCCCTCTGTTTAAATTTATTAACTGGGTTTCCCTCCTCAATTAGGGTGATTTACTGTATTTTGTACAGGATGGGCAGGATACATTCTTTTCCTTTATTTTTTAATTAAAAACAAATTTTTTGGGGGGCCGCACTGTGTGCGGCATGCAGGATCCTAGTTCCCCGACCAGGGATCAAACCCGCACCCCCTACAGTGGAAGCATGGAATCCTAACCACTGGACTGCCAGAGAAGTTCCTCTTTTCCTTTAGTTTTTAATTTTCAAAGTAAGGACTCGGTGCCCGTTGTTATTAAATTGTGTTGTTCCTCAAATTCATATGTTGAAGTCCTAAGCCCCAGTATGTGTTTGGAGATGTCTTTAAAAGGCAATTAAGATAAAATGTAGTCATTAGGGTAGTCCTTAATACAACAAGACTGGTGTCCTTACAAGAAGAGGAAATTCAGACACAGATATACACAGAGGGAAGGCCATGTGAAGACACTGGGAGAATGTGGGCCTCTGCAAGCCAAGGAGAGAGGCCTCAGAAGAAGTCAACCTCGCTGACACCTTGATCTTGGATTTCTAGCTCCCAGAATTGTGAGAAAAAAAATTTCTGTTGTTGAAGCCACCTAGTCTGTAGTATTTTGTTATGGCAGCCCTAGTGAGCATACAATGCCCTAGCTACTTGTAATGGTGACCAGTAATTTTTTGTATATTTATGTAATTAATTAGCTAATTAATTAATTAGCTTTCTCTTTTTCATATCATTATGAATGCATGGATTTTATACATTCAGCGTGTTTCAATTTGTTGCAATCATTTTTCTTTTGGATGTTTAAATTGTTCTGTATTTGGCTAGAGGGAGCCTAGAGGAAATTGACTTTTGTGTCATTTTGATATGATCCCAACAGTCTTTGATAACTTCCTTGCTTTCAGGTAGAAGGCATCCTGGGCTCATTTTATACATTTTGGATCCCAACACATTAACATAATCATTTGCTCTATAATGTCCATAAAATAGTTTCAGAGTAATCCAAGTATTTTTCACTAATTAGACTACTAGATGAAATTTAAAATTTATCTTTCTTTTTGTCGTTAGAATACCTATTTCTAAGAATATATACTCAAAGTCTTATGTTCTAGAGACTTCCTTGGTGGTGCAGTGGTTAAGAATACACTTGCCAATGCAGGGTACGTGGGTTCAATCCCTGGTCCGGGACGATTCCACATGCCTCAGAGCAATTAAGCCCGTGCACCACAACTACTGAGCCTGCGTGCCACAGCTACTGAAGCCCGTGTGCCTAGAGCCTGTGCTCTGCAACAAGAGAAGCCGCTGCAATGAGAAGCCTGTGCACCGCAAGGAAGAGTAGCCCCCGCTGGCCGCAACTAGAGAAAGCCCGCACGCAGAAACGAAGACCAAACGCAGCCAAAATTAAGTAAAAAATTAATTAATTAAAAAAAGACAAAGGCTGCAGAAGCAGCAAAAGAAAAAAATAGGTAAATTGGACCATATCAAAATTAAAAAAAAATACTTTTCTTCAAGCTGTAATGAGAACTGAAGTTAAAAGACAGATGAAATGGGAAGAAGCACAGTTCTGGGATTTCATCTTCCTACTTATATGCATCATTTAATAGTTCACCAATGATTTCACAGCATTTCATCCAGGATTCCCTGAATATACTGTTTCCTGATGGAACATTTTAATCACTGCATCAATTTAGATAATTCTGGTCATGTCATAACCACTGAAGCCTTAATGTTTCAGGCTCTTGTTTGTCCTTGAATATCAAAGCCTACAGATATGCTGAATATGTCTTCCAGTAATGTTAATAGTCCTATTTACTGAACTGAAATATGCATGATTAAAAAAAGAAATCCTAGCCAGAAGTTCCCTTTGAGGTCAGTTTTTTTTACATGAACTATTTGAGTTAATCTTTTGCTCCAGTTAAAAGCACACACAGACATGGGTGCACACGAACGCACATATACACACCCCTTTCTTCTTTATCTATACTGTTAGACTGCATCATTTACTATATGTAAGACATCATTTGGCTGTTGTGTGACAAGCATGTCTAAATACAAAGTGCATCTGGAATCAGATGGAATTGGTTTTTTTCTTGCCTAATAGTTAGGTTATTGCCTAACAAAGAGACTGTAATAAAATTGCCTAAACTTTTATGGATTTGGTGTCTTTAGCTACAAAAGTAACACTTACCTGTAGAGTTAGTAAATTAGGTCCCAAATATAAAGTGGCTAGGACAGTATCTGGCACACAATAAGGGTTTAATAACTACCTTCATTCTCTACCTAAAAACCTCTTAGGACAAATGAAAGCAGAAGAAAAATCATTTGATCTTGAAGATGACTGTGAGTGCAGTGCTACTTCCTCTCTTGATTCTTAGATCATTGTGTGTAATCCGGCTCTACTTTAAAGGAGCACCCACATGAGCTGTTATTGCTTCAGGTGGCCAGGAAGGCAAAGTGTTAAGCAGTCTTTTAAGTCCTGTTAATTTGTATAAGGCACAGAGGTAATATAAAACAGTGGCTGTCCTAGTCACGGGTTCTCCTATCGGCTGTCATACAGGATATCCCAAAGATAGCTTCTAGAAGGAGATTCCTCAGTAATTTTCCAAGGTCACTCAAGAAAACCTACATGTTTCATCCTACTCTTTGGAGATCTTTCCCGCCTTGTGAAAAGGCATTTTTTCATCCAGAGTAAAATGAAGCACAAGACTATTAATTCTAAACTTCATCTTGGTAGTGAGACATCTGGTGGGAGCAATGCTTTCCTTAGGTTGGTACTCACTTTTTTTTTTTCCTTGTTAAATAATCATTTTTGTCATTAGGTAGCTGTTAAAAAAGCAAGGGAAGAGAGCACTGTTCAACAGATTTCTGCTGCAGCAAAAAGTACTCCTCCTAAATCACTACTTAATAGCAACTTTCAAAGAGTTGATCTCCTCAGAGCACATGCTCCAAGAGGTTTTAACGTGTATTATATGAAAATGCATGTACCCATTTGGTAATGCTGGGTTAAGGAGATTTAACAGGTCTCTTTATTGCAGAATTTCTCAGACCCTTAAATATACTAATGTATATTACAGTCTCCTAAGCGGGGATGCAGGATGCAGCACTTCCTAAACTTATCTGATCCTAGATCTGTTGTTCCACAGAGCAGTGTGGAGGATCACTGTTGCAGAGAATACACTCTGGGAAATAATGTCCTATAATTTAAAACTACAGGTAAGAGGAACATTGGACCAATGGGCCCCTAATGTACATTAATCATTTTCAGGACAGTATAAGTTATTCTTTGCTTTGGCTATTGCAACTGTTGTTTGGCTGTAAGAAATAGAAACCCATTGCAAACCAATTTAAACAGAAGATGGAAGTCTTGGTAGAACATAGCGCTTTCGCACAGAGTCCAAAGTCAGAAAGTATACAGAGTTTTAGGAGGACTAGACTGTAACTTGAAAGTCAGAACTTGTGATTAAAGGACCATGTGGGTGATTGATTACCTATGCTTTTTTCCTGCCTGCCTGTTTTTTTCTTTCTTTTGAAGAGCTTTGTCTATATTGTCAAGAAAGTGTCTGACATAGCCTATGCCCCGTTCTATGTTCCCGTTAAGTTGTCAATAGTATTTATTGCTATGTCCTAAGTCCAGCTTCTCAAAAGAAAGAGAATCTTGATAGCCCAGCTTGGATTGGGCTTTCACCCAACCCTAGAAACAATCTGTTGAGGCTAAAATTCATGTGCTATAAATAGGAAGGTCTAGGCCTGCCCCCTCAGTTGGGTGAGGGGAATGGATTTTTCTTAGAAGGAAGGGGCCATGGGATGAGTAGGCACCACCAAAGTAACATTAGTCATGACTTCTTTATAAGAATCATTTTAGAAAGAAGGGCAGCCTTGATTGCAGTATATCATATACTGACAATAGCAAATCGATTTAGAAAGAATGTGCTTCATAGAATCTATTTGTGAATCTATTATGAATATTGTGTCAGGCATTATCACTATTTATTAATAACTAATTCTCCTCTACTGCTGGGTACAAGTACGGATCCCCTGCCCCTTGAAGTTTGATGTGGCCATGTAACTTCACTTGGCCAATGAAACGTCACTTCGTGGGGGGAAATACTTTGATATAGAAGGATTTAGAGACCAGTGCAGCCTGCAAGTGCCAAGCCAACTCATGGACAGCTAGCAGAGCTCCAAGGGACTTCCTGTAAGAGAACTATTTTATTCTGTAACCCCTCTGACATTTTGGAGTTGTCTGTTATTGTATTATAATCTAGCCTATCCTGACTAGTACAAATATTCCCTGAAATGAACCACACAGGTTCAACAATGTAATGAAGGTGAAATATTATCCTGAGCTGGTGCTAATCTGAGAGGCCATAAGTTTGGTGACCTAGGCTTATGGACAAGATTCCCCAGTTTCCAGTTCAATTGACGGGACTCTTGTGATACATTTTGGTAATCTTCACTTCTCATGACTAGAATTTTAAGTATCTTGTGAAGGTTAATAAAAATATTATTTTCACATACTCTCATTATATAACACCATTAAGTGTTATCAGAAGAGGAGCAATTTTCTTCAGTGTTTTCTCAGTGAACTAGGTATATCAACATTTATGACAATTATGTACATTCAATCAGATGACCACCAATGCCACTGATGTGTTTCAGAATTATCATTCTGTACTCAAGCTGTTATCTTGAAAAAATGGTTCAGGAAGTGTAAGTGGACATAGGCACCCTTTTCTTATATAACCCTGATTTTGCTCAGAGACCTAGCCATAGCCCTCACAGTCAGATGCCTCAGAGGAAGCTGAGCTCTACTCCAGTCCCAAGGTTGGGCTGAATGGTCTCAGGCTAACCCCATTTCCCCTGCCAGTGTTCGGTTCAAATACAGGCATGAGACCCTACTTTGCCCAGTGGAAGAAGAAGTATGCTAGAGGGTTTCTAGGGCATATTTCCTTTCTTCTAAGAAAGAGTTACAGGAAGAGATGGTTTCTTCCCCTTACCCCCTCTGAATATTGTCATTTCAGGATGTGTTGCCTAGAACTGCCACAGCAGTCTTTTTGCTGTTAGCCTGAAGATGAATCCAGAGGACGCCCAGAGAAGACAGAGCTGTGATACAGAGAGAACCAGGATCCCTGAAAATAGTGTTGAGCTACAGAATCTATCAATCCTGAAGTTCTTCCTCTCTGGACTTTCTGTTGCATAGGACAAATTTCCATTGAATCAGAATTGCTATTACTTGCAGCTAAAAGCATCCTGGCTAATACATTAATAATATATTTGCTCTTTTAGGTTAGCATATGCCTTTTATGTTGCCTCTGAGAAAACAGCATGTAAAATTTTCTTTTAAGACTTCCTAAATCTTTATCCATGAATTACGATAGAGATTAGATAACAAAACTCCAGTAGTTTCTGCGATAACTGGACTCTAATCAGTCAGCATTCTTTCAAACACTATGAGCAATTCCAGAATACAGAGCAGATGGTTAAACATGTTTTACTTCACAGGTAGCTTATGGTCAAATTTCAAAGATTCAAAATAATGATCTGTCAAGTGGAAGAATGAAAATTGAAAATCTGTTTCTTTGCTGATGCCTGACAGGGTCTGGGTACTGCTGGTAATAGAACAGGGAAAGGCAAGGATTAAGCACTGCCTGGAACATAATATCAGAAGTTCTGCAAGTAAATGAAAATCAAGGTGGTGGTGTATTTTAAATCGTGAAATTGTAATCAAAGTACTTAGGTATTCTATAGATTTTTACCAAGTTCTTAGATAGTTATTTGTGTAATTACTTGTTTGCCTGCCCTGTTAGATTGCAAGCTCCTTGAGGGCAATGACCATGTTTATCTTGTTCTTCACTGCACCTCCATCACACAATTGTCATTGTTTTTTGTGATAAGAACATTTAAAATCTAGTCTTTTAGCAACTTTCAAGTATATGTATATAACACAGTATTGTTAACTATAATGACAATGCTGTGCGTTAGATCCCCAGAACTTATTTATCTTCTAACTCCAAGTTTGTACCCTCTGACCAACATGTCCCCAACTCCCCCCACACCCCCAGGGTACTTATTTTTTTTGCAAGCTCTTCCCTTCCCCTGTAAAGTTATTCTCAGGGCTCAATTTCCCTCTTAGTGTAGTTATTACTATTATTTTGTTATCTGTTATGCCTGTAACAGATGTGGATGAAGTTGACCAATACGTGTAGTCCAGCCTTGCCAGCCCATGATGAATGTGTCACTACTCCATTTTCCTCCTTTCCTCCTTAGACTCTCTCTAAAGTCTTCCTGTCTCCTGTCCCCTAGCTTTCTCTACAAGATCATTAAATCTCTGGATTCCCAACTGAGTTAGTCTGTAAAAATTACTGACTCCAAACCACTCCCTAGATCCTTTGTGACCTTTGGTCAACTTACTTGATCCCTGGTCATTTCTTACCCTAGTAAGGTAAGAAAAATTCTGAAAGCTAATAATAACAAAGAACAAAAAATATGAGCTCTACTTATTTTCATCCCATTGATATTTCCTTGGCAGCATCCTTATGTCGAGCTGATCTGATGGCCTATTCTCATCCTTCCTCTGACAGAGATCTTTTGCTCAATTTCCATTCTAGGGATTTCCCTGGTAGTCCAGTGGTTAAGAATCCGCCTTCCAATGCAGGGGACACAGGTTCAATCCCTGGTCGGGGAACTAAGATCCCACATGCCGTGGGGCAACTAAACCTCACGCCGCAACTACTGAGCCTGTGCGCCACAACTAGAGAGAAGCCCACAACGAAGACCCAACACAGCCAAAAAAAGAAAAAAAAAATTTTCCATTCTAGACCACTTCTGATTCTTTCCTCTAGGCTTCACTTAATCACTGAGCCCAACAGATACTAAATAGACTTCCCTTTGTGCAAAAGGCTCAAGGACAAGCTTTCCTATGTTCAAAGTCATTTTCTTAGGCTTGGCATTAGTGTTAACTCTTAATATCCTGTCTGTCTCACTGAATCTTCATTTATCATGTAGAATAAAAGATACCTACTAGGGTTTTCTCTGAGACATGCCTGCTTCATTAGTAGAGGGAGGTCATGCACAGAGATGTTTCTACTATGTGACCTCTACCCACCTGACCAAGGCTGACTGGACCCTTGGTAGAACTTTACCTAAACCAGGCCAATCAGATCCTCTTTCTCATGAATATGAATTGACCCCCAGTGAGTGCGAGTGCATGGCATTTCCCCCAGCGAGTTGGAAGTGGAGTCTTATTATTGGGCAACTGTTAGCAGCAGCTATTGGCCACTCCTGAAACTTCCTAGCTCACTGACATCTGTGTGACCTGCTTTGTCAAAGCACTTTAAAGGTGGTGAAAAGTGCAAGTAAAAGAGGTAGCTGCAAATAGAGAAACAGGTAACTGACTCAAGGACTTGATAGTGTGAATTGAAGGGAACAGGTAGATCGCAGAGATACTGAGATTGAAGAAAGAGCAAGATCTGGCTAAAAGACAGTAATAACTTGAAGATAATTCTACCTCTCCATGACTGGGGAACATTTTCAATTACTATTGGAGCGGCTGGTTGCTGGGCAGATTGGGCTCTCTGGGATTCTTGAGCTTTTCAGGTAATGGTTCCTCTCTTTTCACAAGCAGCAGTGTGAAAGCCAACTATAGAACTTCACTACTGAACAGTAAACCATTTAGGAATTACTTTGTTAGGACTATTCATAACCGTTTATACTGAGGTTGGGTACAAAATGTGGGCTATTTAGCTTCCTTCTGTTTCGTACCTACTGTGTACTCACACCCATTGTTATAAATACAAGGTACTGGTGACAAGGGAGCTAAATTGGGAGAATTTAAACGGTGCATATTTATCAATGACATAATGAAAAAATAATAGAAAACCAAAATCAAATCAAGTTGCCCATGTCCTTGAGAATTTCCAAACTTATAGAAAAAGCTTTTTAACTTATCTCAGTAGATCACTCTCATAGGAAAGAGGAAAATGTTATGCAATTTTATTATCAATAATGGCTCCGTTGCTGCTTATAAAAAGTCCCTATTAGAATTTTGGCTGAAAGGGAACAGATTTTTCCATTTGATTGGGGCTTGAAATTTGGCTTCTGCCATTTGCCAGTTAGTTGTGTGACTCTATCCAAATTATATAACCTTTCTGATCTTGTTCCCACATCTGTAAAATGGGCATACCCATACCAGCCAACTCAGAACTTTTCCTTTGTTAGAAACTAGTCTCTTTGAAAGAAGCACCTAAAAAAAGTGTCACAATTTTTGGACAAGTATTGCATTCACTGCAACAAATACTTGAATGCTGACTGAAGGCCAGGACCTAAATGAATGAATTCCTTCTACAGATGGAACTCATGGTGTAGTCAGGTAGGGGTGAGATGAGATGAAACCCTAATATTAACAATAGCCTTTATTACTATTTATGAGCCTTTCCTATCTGTGTTGGGTACTGTTACTACAAGGTTTACACACATTATCTCATTTATCCTCAATCCTCACAATAACCTCTTAAGGTGGGTCTCAGTGGCCTCATTTTATCCCAGAGGAAACTGAAGCCCAGAGAGATTATTTTGGTCAGGGTCAAACGGCTAATGGGTAGTGGAATCCAGATTGGAACCAACGTTTCCCAAATTCCAAAGGCTTCTGTTCTTAACCTTCCAGAGGAAAAGGAGCGGGAAGTGTGTGGAAACTGGCTGTGTTAAACGCATTCTGGGATCCAGTGCCTGTAATACGCCTGAAAAATAAGGCGACGAAGGACGCCTTAGATCATACCCTTAACCCTTTTTTTCCGTTAAGAAAGTTTAACAGCTTCTCACCATCTGGACTGACTGAAGAGCGTTATAGGAAAAGGAGGCGAGCTGGGGCCGTGGTCCCCGAGGACTCAGCTGGCGGCCAAGCGGGGCTGGCGCGGCTGATCGCCAGACCTCAGGCGACCCGCCTCCGCGCGGGCGGTCAGGCCGAGGGTGCTTCGAGGTGAAGCGGCGGGTTAAGTGTGGGGCTGGAGAGCGGCAAGCGAGCGTGTGCGGGAAACGCGGGGCGCGCACCTGTAAGGAAGCGGAGATCCGAGGCCGAGAAGCCCCACGTGTAGGGATGGCGGAAGACGCGCGCTCCTGCGTGCCACCGGCTCAGGCCTGCAAGGACGGTTCTCCAGCTCCCGCCAGCTCGGGCGCCGCGCAACTCCTCCCACCCTCTCCCGCCTCCCGCGGCCAAACCAATGGGCGGGACGGGATGGGGGGAGCGCGGGGCGGAGCGGGGTGGGGCGCGCGGCTGGCG
>NW_020175831.1:2097393-2108916 GCF_003031525.2 Neophocaena asiaeorientalis asiaeorientalis | reverse complement strand
CGGCCCGCCTGTTCCGCTGCCGCCGCCGCAGCCGCCGCCGCCGCCGCCGCCGCCGCCGACGTGCATTCCGCTCGGCGGAGGGGCCGGGCCTGCGCTTTCTCCTCCTTCCTCCCTGCCTCCGGCTGCCGGTAGGACCCGTTTCCCGCTGCCGCTGGGAGCCTGTGTCATCGTCCGCCCTGAGCACGGTGAGGTCCTCAGGGAGCCTGTGGTCGCGACCCCCGCCGCGTCTTTGACTCTGGCCCATTGCTCTGAGGCCGGCGTCCCGCCAGGGCCGGGTGGCCGGCCTGGGCGGAGGGCGGCGTGGAGCGTGTGGATGAATGAGGCGCTCTCGGACTAGGCCGCGTGTCCCGGGAGCGGCCCACGCCTCACCCGGCACGCTATGGGGAAAGCCTTCTCCGGAGGCGGGGACGGCCAGTGGCCCAGTCCAGAGGGGGAAGATGTTGGGTGGGACCTCGCTTTGGCTGGGCGGCCAGCCACTCCTTGGTAGGAGGCCAGAGGACTGGAAAGTCTCTGCTCGTGCAGCTGTGCTTAGGAGACCTGGGGTTTGGCTGGGAACAGCTGTGAGTTACGACCCTGAGAAGGGAGATTCCTGGCCCTCGGGGTCAGGGATCAGAGGCTATCACTTCATGAGCAGGGCGTCAGCGTGGCCCCGGGAGGTTCAATTGGAGCCAGAAGACAGGGATAGTTTTAGTTCCCAGCTTATAAAACGTGAGGTTAGCAGTCCTCATGAGTTCAGTTTGCAGTACTAAAGTCGGCTCAATTTTGCCCTGAGAAACTTAGAGCCAGATTGTCAGGGACCGAAAAAGTTTCGACCTGTAAATAAAAAGGCTTAGTAGATCCATTTACGACTAGAAGTAACCAAAGGGTGGATTCAGGAGGTTGCTTATGAGGACTGATGAGTCGTAACTAGAGTGCCAAAGGTGGAAGAAACTTGTTGGAAAGACCTTGATACCGGCGTGTGTTCATTCACGCGAAAAATGGTGCTTGTGGGCGAAATGGGAAAGAACAGGTTCCAGATTGAGGGAATGGTTTGGTGGGAGGTGACTCGGTTGCTAGTGGTTCTAGAATGGATTTTCTTTGACACTCTTACCTGTGCTCCTGCTTCCAAATGCTTTCATTCATATAACCACATGTCAGGTTAAGAAAATGTTTTGTGAACAGTCTGGATGGAAGATTGGCAGCTAAATTTTATTTTTGATTTCTGGTGCCACATATTTTTAGATCAGTTTTCCAGGACTTCTCAGGAGTGACTGCTTTGACAACTATCAGAATCAGATCTGTTAACAGAACTTTTTTGTTTTCATTTTTGTTGAAAAATAAAGTGTGTCAGTTTTAGATTGATATATACAGTATGCTGTATTCTTAATCTATTATTCAATAATATATTGTGTGTGATGAAATGTGTTTTTGGTCAATGGGGACAGTAAAAAGTTTTGTTCATATGTATGTTTGTTTTGACATTTCAGATGCCCCCCAAAAAGGCAGGTGATGGAATTAAACCACCCCCAATCATTGGAAGATTTGGAACTTCCTTGAAAATTGGTGTTGTTGGGTTGCCAAATGTTGGGTAGGTGAATGTTGGGCTTTTCTCATTTTCGTTTTGTAAATACTTTGGGTCTTGTAGAAATGGGAACTCATGAGGTAATAAAAAATTAAATTGAAGAAAAGAGGCTAGGAAGCTGGACTATTAATATGTTGCAAAACAAGGTTTTCATTTACACTTATCTTATTTTTGCTTTTCTACACAGATACTGGGTTGAAACTTGAGTTACTTATATTGTTTGTTTTGCTAAACTCAGAGGAAGAAGCAGTGGGAGTTTAAACATCAAGTTGAACCAGATCAGCCCTGGTTTGCCAGAAACGCTGTTGGGAGATACACAGTATTGAATTTATGAGGAATTAGAGTAGTTTAAATTAGATTTTCATGCTGGCTGGCTCCGTAGGGTACTTAGGCTGGCTACCAGAGGCCATGCAGTAGGATACTTTAGGAAATAGTTTTAAAAGCCCCATTATAAATTTGATTAGATTTTTGGGAGATCAGGGATCAGATGGCTGAATTTTTACTAGAAAAGAAGGTGACAAGTTTGAACTTAATATTGGAAGTTATGTGCTAAAAGGGTATCTTATAAAGTGGCTAAATCTGAAAGTTGTGAGAATAAAATTTTGAGTTTTGTAATGTTTAAAATTAAAGTGAATTATTACTGCAAATAAGACTAATTAGGAAATACTTGTGGGGTTTATTATATAAATCTGTACACATGCAACTTGGTTGTTCAAAGTCTACTTTTTTCATTATTTGCCCTTCTATTTTAATACCTTTTACTAACCTTAAAATGTAAAATGTCTCAGAAGTGATTAGGGTGTACTAAGGAGTAACAGATCCAATATGGATTTATTAAGAGGACGGAAAGTATTTTGGAATGTGCTTTAGGCTTTTAGATTGGTGGCAGGTAGGACAACTATGTTCTTTCACGTGTTCCTAGGAGCCCCTGTCATAGAGATTGCTTAGTGAATGGAGCATGGTGTGACCAAGTAAGGCAGTTCTGAAATTCTTGTAATGTAAAACATGACAAGTGGGGCTGTCCTAATTTCAGTCTGGAGCTGGAGAGGTTTGCATTTTGAGGGGGTTTCCTGCTGTGATATAGGCTGCTTGCAAAGTAAGACTAAATAGAGAGTGGGAATATAAGCAAAACAAATAATTAAGCAAAGTACTGTAGGGTGCTGTCAATAAACTTGAAAGCAAGATATGATCGTTATGCATGTTGTGAACTTTATTGCGTTAGTAAGCAAGACATAGTTTTTAGATATTAACATACTTCTTTCATTCTAGAATCATTGCAGTCAATGCAGCTTGACTTTAAATGGGACTGATTTAAAATGGGCCATCTTAAAAAATGTTCCCTGTATGAGTTTTTTAGCATAGAGCATAATAAAGTCAATATATAGGAAAATAACCTAGAATATTTTATTATCCGGTATAAATGTGCTATTTATGCTTTTAAATTAAATACTCCTCCCACTTTCCCCCAGTTTTATTGACATATACTTTATAAACAGTAAAATTCACTCATTTTAATAACGTGCAGTTCAATGAGTTTTGGCAATTGTGTTTGGTTATGAACACTCCTTTTTTTAGAATGATCTTACATTGCCTAACTGTATCAGGTAGGGTTCTTTGTAAGCAACACAAATTCTTGCTGTTTTAAGCAAGAAAAAGAGACTTATTGGAAGGAGAGCATTGAAGGACAAGCTGAACAGCCAGGCCTCAGGAAGGACAGGAGCCTGGGTAGTGCTGGCAGAGACGGGTCCACGTGGAGCTCAGCCATATGAACTGAACTTCTTCTGGGTGTTGCTCATCACCTGCTGCCTCTCCAGTGATATAGATTCCTGTGTAAGGAAATCTTATTGGGCATGTCTACCTCTGGATAGGCCCACAAGAAATGGATTGGGGAGAGAGGACAGTTCTCTGAAGGATGGCCTGCTGATCAAAAATAAGGACATTTAGTGCTGAAACCATCTAAAGAATCTCTTGATTTTTAGAGAACTGGATGAATAAGAAGGTTTGCTGATTACCTAGAAACATAGAGAGATATTTATAGCTAACAACAGTTGATATTTATTTGAACACTTATTTAGTGTATGCCTATCACTATTCTGAGCACTTTATGTGTATTATCTAATTTAATCAATGTTTAACATCCCTGCCCCCTTCTCATTGGAATTTAAATTCCGTAAAGGCAAGGATTGTCTTGTTCTTGTTTGTTGTATTTCTAGCACCTAGACTGGTGTTAGGAACTTAGTAGGTAGGCACTCAGTAATTATCTGTGAATGGATAGTTTTTCTGCCCTTGATGCCATGTGTAGGTTTAATGATAAGGAGGCACGTTGCACAGGCTCTGGACGTGCAGGCTCAGCGTCCATGGCTCACGGGCCCAGCCGCTCCGCGGCATGTGGGATCTTCCCGGACCCGGGCACGAACCCGCGTCCCCTGCATTGGCAGGCGGACTCTCAACCACTGCGCCACGAGGGAAGCCCAGAAGTTTCTTTTTTATGTAAAAGTGTAAATTTTGCAGTCATAGATTGGTATATTGACCTTGCTTTATGAAATCTTAGAAACCCCAGCTCCTTGCACCTCATGCTTCAGCAATCCCAAGGGAATGGCTTTTCATTCTCATGGACCAAAGTGTTGTGAATTCCAGACAACTGGTTATCCGAGGGGTGAAAGGACCAAACAACTTGCCCTGCAGTCTAAGAGGGATTTTTTTTTTCCTGTAAGCTGCCACACCATACTTCTGGTAACATTCCTTTGTCCAGAATAGTCATAAGAATTTACTTTCAAGGAAGGCTAGGATATGTAGTCTTTATTTTGATGGACATATGTTCAGTTAAAAATTCTGTTATTATGAAAGGAGGAAAGAATGAATATTGGGGGACAACTGTATACTCTGTTCCATTACTCAGCAACTGCCTCAGGAGAGTGTTTGTCTTGCTTAGTTGATACTTCTGGGAATGTCCTTTGGTTGTTCCTACAGCTTGCCTTTTCCCAATTTGCCAGAGTCCAACCATAAAGCTATGTACTGTTGTTGAGGAAAACATTGTAGGAAATGCTTTAAAAAAAAAATCACAGGGTAATTATGTTCAATGTTTTAGTTATCTATTTTTATGTAGGAAACCACTCCAAAAGTTTGTGGTTTAAAACGATAAATATTTATAATAATATTTCTCATGATTCTGTGGGTTAGCTGGGTGAGTCTTCTGCTGGTCTCACTTGAGATCCTTCATGTGGCTGCATTCAGCTGATGGCTAGTTGGGTTGGAAGGTCCAAGATGGCCATACCCACAGGGCTGGGGCCTTATCAGGCTGGAAGTCTAGGGCATTTCTATCTTCCCTTACTTGGCTTCTTTCTCTCCAAGTGGTCTCCAGCCCAAACTTTTTTATAGCATGGTGGCTGACTCCCAAGAGAGTGAAAATGTGCCAGTGGTACAAAACACTCCCACCTATTTCTTTTAGTCAAAGCAAGTCGTGAGATAAGGAGGGAAGGGAAATAGACTCAGCCTCTTGAGGGGAGGAGTAGAAAAGAACGTGTGGCCATCTTTAATCCATTGCATTCTACTATTTTCCTAATATAGTTTTGTATGACACCCATTTGTTCCCTGGAGAAGTCTTCCTGGCTCATTCTTAGTTGCTTGTTCTTACTGAAGAGGCTCCATTCTTGATTGCTTCAAGAAACTCACTGGAGGAAGATTAATCTCTAGGTGCTCAATTAATAATGCTCTCTTTAATGCATATATTTATTTTTCATGCTGGCCAGTTTTTTTCCAATATTTGATTATAAAAAATTTCACATACAGAAAAGCCACTCACTTTTTATACAGAATAGTGTTTATTATATATACATTATATATAAGAAACAATAAGCAATTATGTATATTCTATCCTTGGGATAGATTATATTTTTCTTTTACAATTTTAAAGTCTTAATAGTAATCTTCCACTTATGACTATTAATAATTTGTTTTTTGCAGATTGCTTGCATGAACTAGTTTGAAATTGATGTGGAAATGAAGGTACAGCATGGTACAGATTGTGTATTTTAACTCTTTTGTAGGTCATTTAAGACCTCTTAAAAATGTTTGCTTTTGACAAAAACTATAGCAAAAGGCAATAATGATCTGATTGTCAAAGCTGGTACTCACTTTTTGTCCTTAACCTCTCTGCCCTATTTGGCACTGTTAGTAACTCCCCACCTCTCTCAACTCTTCCTTCAGTCTTTTGTGCTTGCTACACTTCCTGTGTTTGCGCTCTATATTAGGTTTCTGTCCTTGGCTGTCTTCTCTTTTATACTTTCTCCCTGGGCAGTCTCATCCTCTCCTAATTTTAATCATATGTTGGCTTCTCTTTTCTAAATTTATATGTCCTGCTCAGGTTGCATCTGAGTTCCAGATTCATATATCTAACTGCCCTGAATATCTCCAGTTAAATTTCTACACCCTACATGTCTAAAACTGAGCTTGTTGCCTCTTGCATTCCCTATCTTGGTTAATAATACTACTTTCCACCCAGATGCTTGAGAGATTTATCTTTTCATCCTTTCCCCTCAGCTGTATTTTTCAGTAGGGCACCAAACCTGGTACCTGAATATCTCTCTGATCTATTTTCTTCACATCTTTTTGCCACTCATTTCTTACTTGAATTATTCCAGAGGCTTCTTAAGTGGGCTTTCTGTCAGGGCGTTATCTATAGTAAATCTTTTTTTGTTTTGTCCCAGTGTTTTTTTGTTTTTGTTTTTTAAATTGAGGTATAACATACACAGTAAAATGCGAAAACTTTAAATGTACATATCAGATTTTTACATTTTAATTCACCCATGTAACCAGTACCCACATCAAGATCTAGAACAAATCCAGTGCCACAAAAGACTTCCTTGTACCCCTTCCCAGTTGGTACTCTCCTTCCTAGGATAACCATATTCCAACTTCTCTTACCACATTGATTAGTTTGCCTGATACAGATGGAATCACACATTATGTACTCTTTTTTTTTTTTTCTTTTTTGCGGTACGCGGGCCTCTGACTGTTGTGGCCTCTCCCGTTGCGGAGCACAGGCTCCAGACGCGCAGGCTCAGCAGCCATGGCTCACGGGCCCAGCCGCTCCGCGGCATGTGGGATCTTCCCGGACCGGGGCACGAACCTGCGTCCCCTGCATGGGCAGGCGGACTCTCAACCACTGCGCCACCAGGGAAGCCCACATTATGCACTCTTTATATCTTTTACAAGTCAACGTTATGCCTGAGAGAATATACACTATATTTACCCTTTTTGCTATTGATGGGCATTTGGGTTGTTTCCTTTTTTTGTCTGTTATGAATAGAGCTGCTTTGAACATTCATGTACATGTCTTTTGGTGGGTAGATATAAGAACTCATTTCTGTTGGGTGAATGGATACACTTACCCCACTCACCCTATCCCCCAAACTCCCCACCTCTAGGAGTTAAATAGCTTTAGATACTGCCACATAATTTTCCAAAGTGGTTATTCCAATTTATAGTGCTGGTATTGTAAAAAAGAGTTCTAATTTCTCTTCATCCTCACTAGCACTTGGTATTATCATTCTTTTTCATTTTGGCCATACTTGTGTGTAGTATCATGATCGTTTTGCATACCTGGGATAGCTAATGATTTTGAACATCTTTTAATATGTTTACTGGACATCTTTTGTGAAGGATATTTTTTCTTTTTAGTAATAATTAGGTGTTTTTTAATTCTGGTATGGGTTCCTTGTTGGATATGCATTAGAACTACCTCTTCCTAGTCTGTGTGACTTTTTGCTTAAGAGTAAATAAAAATTGTTTTTGAAGTAGTTTCACAATTAAAAAATTTCACACTTGCAAAGCTAGTTAAAAAAATTCCTATATGAGGTCTGCTTACACTCCCCAAATGTTAACATAGTACAGTTATAAAAATCAGGAAATTAGCATTGATTTACCAGTTGTCTCACTAATGTCCATTTTCTAGTCCAGGATCTAATACAGGATTACGTATATGTTGCATTTAATTGTTGCTGTGTCCTTAGTTTCCTTTAACCTAGAACAGTTTCTCACTTTGTCTTTCATGTCCTTGACACTTTTGAGGAGTGCTGACCTCTTATGGTAGGCTCTTAAACCTTGGGGTTTATCTAATATTTCCTTGTGATTAAATTCAAATTATGCATTTTTGGATGCAGAAGTGACATGTGCTTCTTAGTACATTATATCAGGAAGCACACAATGTTGATTTGTCCAGTTACTGGTGATTTTAACTTTGATCACTTATCTTTTCTTCACTGAAAAGTTTACTATATTTTCCATTGCAATTAATAAATATATCTTTTAGGGAGATACTTTGAAATTATGTAAATACTGTGTTTCTCATACTTTTGCCCCCCAGTTTTGGCGTGTATTAATGATTCTTGTTTGAAATAGTTACTATTGTGGTGTTTACCAAATGGAGATTTAAAAATTTCTGTTCCTCTTCTATATTTATAGAGGAAACAATTTATAGAAGGAACAATGGAAATTCTATTGTTTAGAATTCTATTGTTTAGAATTCTGTTGTAAAGAAGAACCCCCCATTTTCTCATGTAAATTACTTATAATTTGTTTATATCAGGATCAGTTTTTACTTTGTTGGTTATAATGCGTTACTATTGTTATTTATTTTGTTGCTCAAATTGCCCACATTTGGCCATCAGGAGCCTTCCTGTTCACTAGTATTACTTTTGATGTGTCCTCTATTTTTTGAGTATTTTCTAGTTTCTAGCTCCACATTATGTTCCAGGCTTATTTGTACTTTCTCTGTCCCAGCTTTGTAATAAACAAATTTTTCTGTTGACATATGTTTTCATCTCTCTTGGGTGTATACTTAGGAGTGGAATTTCTGGGTTGTATGTAACCGTATATTTAACTATTTGAGGAACTGCCAAACTTTTCTAAAGCAAGTGTGTCATTCTGTGTTCTTACCAGCGATGTATGTGGGTTCTACTTTCTTCACATTCTCACCAGTGCTTGTAATTATCTTTATTAAACATTTTTTATTTTTTTTAAATTTTATTTATTAATTTTTTTTTTTTTTTGCGGTATGCGGGCCTCTCACTGTTGCGGCCTCTCCCGTTGCGGAGCACAGGCTCCGGACGCGCAGGCTCAGCAGCCATGGCTCACGGGCCCAGCTGCTCCGCGGCATGTGGGATCTTCCCAGACTGGGGCACGAACCGGTGTCCCCTGCGTTGGCAGGCGGACTCTCAACCACTGCGCCACCAGGGAAGCCCTATTAAACATTTTTTAAATTGAGGTTTAGTTGATTTACAATATTATAGTAGTTTCAGGTGTGCAACATAGTGATTCAAAATTTTTATAGATTATACTTCATTTATAGTTATTATAAAATATTGGCTATATCCCTTGTGCTGTGCAACATATCCTTGTAGCTTATTTATTTTATACATATTAGTTTTTACCTCTTACTCCCCTATCCGTATCTTGCCACTACACCCTTTCCCTGTCCTCACTGATAACCACTATTTTGTTTTCTCTGTCTTCATTTTGATTTCATTTTATTTCAGATATTTTATTTTTTATACAATAGTTCTGTCTGGATAGTTTTCATATTTTTTCATTCCTCATTATCTTCACCTGTGAGTCTGTTTATTTTTTGTTATATTCACTGGTTTGTTTTGTTTTTTAGATTCCACATATAAGTGATAATATACAGTATTTGTCTTTCTCTGCCTGACTTATTTCACTAAGCATAATACCCTCCAGGTCCAGCCACATTGTTGCAAATGGCAGAATTTCTTTCTTTTTTTTAATGGCTGAGTAGTATTCCATTGTGTGTGTGTGTGTGTGTGTGTGTGTGTGTGTGTGTGTGTGGTGTGTATCTCATGTTATCTTTATCCCTTTATCTGTTCATGGACACTTAGTTTGCTTCCATATCTTGGCTATTGTAAATAATGGTGCTATTAACACTGGGGTGTATGTATCTTTTAGAATTAATATTTTCATTTTCTTTGGATATGTACCCAAGAAGTCGAATTGCTGGATCATATGGTAGTTCTACTTTTAGTTTTTTGAGGAACCTGCGTGCTGTTTTCCACAGTGGTTGCAGCAATTTTTGTTCCCACCAACAGTGTACAGGGTTCTTTTTTCTCCACATCCTAGCTAATATTTGTTATTTGTGGTCTCTGATTGTTATCATCTTTTTAATTATAGCAAAGGCATGAAGTAGTATCTCGTTGTGGTTTTGAATTGCATTTCCTTGATGCCTAATAATATTGAGCATCTTTTCATGTGCTTATAATGCCTTCATTTTGGAACGGTTTTCGTTGGGAATTCCAGGAACAGTTTTTCTTTCAGCACATTGAAGGTATCTTCCATTTTCTTCTGGCTTTCTAATGAGAAGTCTGTTGTCGTTATTATCGTGGTTTGTTTGTACATAATGTGTTGTTGTTTTTTTTTCCTATAGCTTTCTTTAAAATTTTCTCTTTACTACTGGTTTTCAGAAATTTGATTTTCATATGCATTGATGGGGTTTTCCTTATGCCTCTTTTGCTTGGGGTCTGTTGAGACTTTAGGCTTGTGAGTTTATGATTTTCATAAAATTTGTAAAATATTTGGCCAGAGCATTTCTTCAAATGCTCTTTTCTTCCCCTCTCCTTTCCCTTCCTCTCCTTCTGAGACTTTTATTACATATGGGTTAGTCCGCTAGGTAATATTCTACTGAAGCTCTGGTTATGTTTTTGTCCAATTTTTTCCCCCTGTGCTTCATTTGATAGCTGCTATTGTTCTGTCTTCATGTTCACTGATCTTTTCTGCAGTGTCTAATCTACAGTTAGTCACATCCAATGTGTTTCATTTCAATTCAGTTTTTTCATATACTGTATTTTTTATACAATAGTTCTGTCTGGATGGTTTTCATATTTTCATTATCTTCATATTTACCTTTATATCCTTCAGAAAAATTTTTAAAAATCTATTACATTTATTTTAAGGTCCTCGTCTGCTAATTCCATCATCTCTATCATTACTGTGTTTGTGTTTATTGACTTTTATCTTGCTTTGGATCTATATTTTCCTGCTTCTTTGCATGCCTGTTAATTTTTATTGGATTCCAGATGCTGGATTTTATGTTGAGTGCTTAATGTTAGAGTATTCCTTTACCGAGTGTAGGACTTTGTTCTGGCATTTAGTTTTTGTGTATCATTTTGATTGTTTTGAGGCTGTTTATTATATTTTCTTATGATGAGTTCATAATATTTTTTGCTCTGGTGCTACTTTAGCTCGGATACTAAGATGTGACTCTTTGAAGACTCTACCCAAGTTCCCTTATATTATTATATCTTTCTCTGCTCTGGCTGGTGGGGATGTGAACTGTTCCAAGCTCCGTGTGAACCTGAGAACTGTTCACTGTGCTGCTTTTGAGTGTTTTTTTTCTCCTGGCCTTTGGAGACTGAGCTTCCTCATATACAAATATTACTAAGCCATATTCTTGAAGATACCTTCTGCTTACCTCCAGAGCCCTCTCTCTGTGCAGCTGCTTCCTTTCTAGTATACTGTCCTGTAAATTTTAGCTACTTTGGCCTGCTCAAACTCTCATCTCAGTCTCTTTAACTTGGCATGACTGCCGGGTTCTATTGGTTTCCCCTCCCTGTGCTGTGGCTTTGAAACCACCTTTAGGCAGTAAGCTAGGGTAGTTTTAGAGCTTAGTTCATTTGTTGTTTTCACAGGGAACACAGTCCTGTGCTACATACTGTCCCCTGTTTGAAAACTGTTTATTTCATATTTTATCTGATTTCCTAGCTCTTTGTGTCAGGAGGGCAGTTCCATAAATAGAAGGGGAAGCAAAATTCCCCAGTAACATTTAAATGAACTTAAATCTTATTGTATACTTCTCAGTATTCCAGGGTGCCTCCTCTTTCATGGAAATTCATGACTTGGGAATTATTTGTTTTCTTTTTCAATATGTTATGAATAATCTTTTGGACAATGGATAG
>NW_020175831.1:2049468-2096705 GCF_003031525.2 Neophocaena asiaeorientalis asiaeorientalis | reverse complement strand
TTTTTTTTAATGAATTTATTTATTTTTGGCTGCATTGGGTCCTTGTTACTGTGCGGAGGTTTTCTCTAGTTGGGGGGAGCGGGGGCTACTCTTTGTTGCGGTGCGTGGGCCTCCCACTGCGGTGGTCTCTCTCGTTGCGGAGCACGGGCTCTAGGCACAGCCTTCAGTAGTTGTGGCACGTGGGCTCAGTAGTTGTGTTTCGCAGGCTCAGTAGTTGTGGCGCACGCGCTCACTTGCTCCACGGCATGTGGGATCTTCCCAGACCAGGGCTTGAACCCGGAACTCCTGCATTGGCAGGCGGATTCTCAACCACTGTGCCACCAGGGGGATACCCAGATGTGACTCTTTGAAGACTCTACCCAAGTTCCCTTATATTATTATATCTTTCTCTGCTCTGGCTGGTGGGGATGTGAACTGTTCCAAGCTCCGTGTGAACCTGAGAACTGTTCACTGTGCTGCTTTTGAGTGTTTTTTTTCTCCTGGCCTTTGGAGACTGAGCTTCCTCATATACAAATATTACTAAGCCATATTCTTGAAGATACCTTCTGCTTACCTCCAGAGCCCTCTCTCTGTGCAGCTGCTTCCTTTCTAGTATACTGTCCTGTAAATTTTAGCTACTTTGGCCTGCTCAAACTCTCATCTCAGTCTCTTTAACTTGGCATGACTGCCGGGTTCTATTGGTTTCCCCTCCCTGTGCTGTGGCTTTGAAACCACCTTTAGGCAGTAAGCTAGGGTAGTTTTAGAGCTTAGTTCATTTGTTGTTTTCACAGGGAACACAGTCCTGTGCTACATACTGTCCCCTGTTTGAAAACTGTTTATTTCATATTTTATCTGATTTCCTAGCTCTTTGTGTCAGGAGGGCAGTTCCATAAATAGAAGGGGAAGCAAAATTCCCCAGTAACATTTAAATGAACTTAAATCTTATTGTATACTTCTCAGTATTCCAGGGTGCCTCCTCTTTCATGGAAATTCATGACTTGGGAATTATTTGTTTTCTTTTTCAATATGTTATGAATAATCTTTTGGACAATGGATATGCTCTCCCACTCACTCTTTCCTGTTATCAACAGTAATTGTGTACCTTAAAAGTACTTCATAATTTACTTTCTGTTAAATCTTTTAATTTTCATTGTTTATTTTTCAGAATTCTGGTCACTTTTTTTTTCTATTTTCACAATTTTTTTTTGCATTTTTTAAAATTAGTTATCCATTTTATACATATTAGTGTATATATGTCAATCCCAATATCCCAATGCATCACACCACCCCCCACCCACCGCTTCCCCACTTGGTGTCCATACGTTTGTTCCCTACATCTGTGTCTCAATTTCTGCCCTACAGACTGGTTCATCTGTACCATTTTTCTAGGTTCCATGTATATGCGTTAATATACAATATTTGTTTTTCACTTTCTGACTTACTTCACTCTGTATGACAGTCTCTCGATCCATCCCTGTCTCTACAAATGACCCAATTTCGTTCCTTTTTATGGCTGAGTAATATTCCATTGTATATATATACCACATCTTCTTTATCCATTTGTCTGTTGATGGGCATTTAGGTTGCTTCCATGTCCTGGCTATTGTAAACAGTGCTGCAATGAACATTGGGGTGCATGTATCTTTTTGAATTATGGTTTTCTCTGGTTATGTGCCCAGTAGTGGGATTGCTGGGTCATATGGTAATTCTATTTTCAATTTTTTAAGGAACCTCCATACTATTCTCCATAGTGGCTGTATCAATTTACATTCCCACCAACAGTGCAAGAGGGTTCCCTTTTCTCCACACCCTCTCCAGCATTTGTTGTTTGTAGATTTTCTGGTGATGCCCATTCTAACTGGTATGAGGTGATTCCTCATTGTAGTTTTGATTTGCATTTCTCTAATAATTAGTGATGTTGAGCAGCTTTTCATGGGCTTCTTGGCCATCTGTATGTTTTCTTTGGAGAAATGTCTATTTAGGTCTTCTGCCCATTTTTGGATTGGGTTTTTTTTTTTTAATATTGAGTTGCATGAGCTGTTTCATCTACATTCATGAGTGATATTGGTCTGCAATTTTCTTTTTTTGTAGTATCTTTGTCTGGTTTTGGTATCAGGGTGATGGTGGCCTCATAGAATGAGTTTGGGATTGTTCCTTCCTCTGCAATTGTTTGGAAGAGTTTGAGAAGGATGGGTGTTAGCTCTTCTCTAAATGTTTGATAGAATTCACCTGTGAAGCCATCTGGTCCTGGACTTTTGTTTGTTGAAAGACTTTTAATCACAGTTTCAATTTCATTACTTGCGATTGGCCTGTCCATATTTTCTGTTTCTTCCTGGTTCTGTCTTGGAAGGTTATACCTTGTAAGAATTTGTCCATTTCTTCCAGGTTGTCCATTTTATTGGCATAGGGTTGCTTGTAGTAGTCTCTTAGGATGCTTTGTATTTCTGTGGTGTCTGTTGTAACTTCTCCTTTTTCATCTCTAATTTTATTGACTTGAGTCCTCTCCCTCTTTTTCTGGATGAGTCTGGCTAATGGTTTATCAATTTTGTTTATCTTCTCAAAGAACCAGCTTTTAGTTTCATTGATCTTTGCTATTGTTTTCTTTGTTTCTATTTGATTTATTTCTGCTCTGATCTTTATGATTTCTTTCCTTCTACTAACTTTGGGTTTTGTTTGTTCTTTCTCTAGTTCCTTTAGGTGTAAGGTTAGATTGTTTACTTGAGATTTTTCTTGTTTCTTGAAGTAGGATTGTATTGCTATAAACTTCCCTCTTAGAACTGCTTTTGCTGCATCCCATAGGTTTTGGGTCATCGTGTTTTCATTATTTGTTTGTTCTTTCTCTAGTTCCTTTAGGTGTAAGGTTAGATTGTTTACTTGAGATTTTTCTTGTTTCTTGAAGTAGGATTGTATTGCTATAAACTTCCCTCTTAGAACTGCTTTTGCTGCATCCCATAGGTTTTGGGTCATCGTGTTTTCATTATCATTTGTCTCTAGGTATTTTTTGATTCCCTCTTTGATTTCTTCAGTAATCTCTTGGTTATTTAGTAACATACTGTGTTTGTGTTTTTTACATTTTTTTCCCTGTACTTGATTTCTAATCTCATAGCGTTGTGGTCAGAAAAGATGCTTGATGTGATTTCAGTTTTCTTAAATTTACTTTGGCTTGATTTGTTACCCAAGATGTGATCTATCCTGGAGAATGTTCCATGAGCACTTGAGAAGAAAGTGTAATCTGCTATTTTGGATGGAATGTCCTATAAATATCCATTAAATCTATCTGGTCTATTGTGTCTTTTAAAGGTTGTGTTTCCTTATTAATTTTCCGTTTGGATGATCTGTCCATTGGTGTAAGTGAGGTGTTCAAGTCCCCCACTATTATTGTGTTACTGTCAATTTTCTCTTTTATAGCTGTTAGCCATTGCCTTATGTATTGAGGTGCTCCTTTTTTGGGTGCATACATATTTATAATTGTTATATCTTCTTCTTGGATTGATTCCTTGATTTTTATGTAACGTCCGTCCTTGTCTCTTGTAACATTCGTTATTTTAAAGTCTGTTTTATTTGATATGAGTATTGCTACTCCAGCTTTCTTTTGATTTCCATTATCATGGAATATCTTTTTCCATCCCCTCACTTTCATTGTGTATGTGTCCCTAGGTTTGAAGTGGGTCTCTTGTAGACAGCATATATATGGGTCTTGTTTTTGTATCCATTCATCAAGCCTGCGTCTTTTGGTAGGAGCATTTAATCCATTCACGTTTAAGGCAATTATCGATATGTATGTTCCCGTTACCATTTTCTTAATTGTTTGGAGTTTGTTTTGTAGGTCCTTTTCTTCTCTTGTGTTTCCCACTTAGAGATGTTCCTTCGGCATTTGTTGTAGAGCTGGTTTGGTGGTGCTGAATTCTTTTAGCTTTTGCTTGTCTGTAAAGCTTTTGATTTCTCCATCGAATCTGAATGAGATCCTTGCCGGGTAGAGTAATCTTGGCTGTAGTTTCTTCTCTTTCATTACTTTAAATATGTCATGCCAGTCCCTTCTGGCTTGTAGAGTTTCTGCTGAGAAATCAGCTGTTAACCTTTTGGGAGTTCCCTTGTATGTTATTTGTCATTTTTCCCTTGCTGCTTCAATAATTTTTCTTTAGTGTTTGCTAATTTGATTACTATGTGTCTCGGTGTGTTTCTCCTTGGGTTTTTCCTGTATGGGACTCTCTGTGCTTCCTGGACTTGGGTGACTATTTCCTTTCCCATGTTAGGGAAGTTTTCAACTATAATCTATTCAGATATTTTCTCTGGTCCTTTCTCTCTCTCTTCTCCTTCTGGGACCCCTATAATGTGAATGTTGTTGTGTTTAATGTTGTCCCAGAGGTCTCTTAGGCTGTCTTCATTTCTTTTCATTCTTCTTTCTTTATTCTGTTCCACAGCAGTGAATTCCACCATTCTGTCTTCCAGGTCACTTATCTGTTCTTCTACCTCAGTTATTCTGCTATTGATTCCTTCTGGTGTATTTCTCATTTCAGTTATTGTATTGTTCATCTGTGTTTGTTTGTTCTTTAATTCTTCTAGGTCTTTGTTAAACATTTCTTGCATCTTCTTGATCTTTGCCTCCATTCTTTTTTCCGATGTCCTGTATCATCTTAACTATCATTATTCTGAATTCTTTTTCTGGAAGGTTGCCTATCTCCACTTCATTTAGCTGTTTTTCTGGGGTTTTATTTTTTTCTTTCATCTGGTACATAGCCTTCTGCCTTTTCATCTTGTCTTTCTGTGAATGTGGTTTTTGTTCCATAGGCTGCAGGATTGTAGTTCTTCGTGCTGCTGCTGTCTGCCCTCTCGTGGATGAGGCTATCTAAGAGGCTTGTGGAAGTTTCCTGATGGGAGGGACTGGTGCTGGGTAGAGCTGGGTGTTGCTCTGGTGGGCCGAGCTCAGTAAAACTTTAATATGCCTCTCTGCTGATGGGTGCGGCTGGGTTCCCTCCCTGTTGGTTGTTTGGCCTGAGGGGAGCCAACACTGGAGCCTACCCTGGCTCTTTGGTGGGGTAATGGCGGGCTCTGGGAGAGCTCTTGCCAAGGAGTACTTCCCAGAACTTCTGCTGCTAGTGTCCTTGTCCTCATGGTGAGACACAGCCACCCCTGCCTCTGCAGGAGACCCTCCAACACTAGCAGGTAGGTCTGGTTCAGTCTCCTGTGAGGTCACTGCTCTTTCCCCTGGGTCCTGATGTGGACACTACTTTGTGTGTGCCCTCCAAGAGTGGAGTCTCTTTTTCCCCCACTCCTGTCGAAGTCCTGCAATCAAATCCCGCTAGCCTCAAAGTCTGGTTCTCTGGGAGTTCCTCCTCCTGTTGCCGGACCCCCAGGTTGGGAAGCCTGAAGTGGGGCTCAGAACCTTCACTCCAGTGGGTAGACTTCTGTGGTATAAGTGTCCTCCAGTTTGTGAGTCACCCATCCAGCAGTTATGGGGTTTGATTTTATTGTGAAAGCACCCCTCCTACCATCTCATTACGGCTTCTCTTTTGTCTTTGGATGTGGGGTATCTTTTTTGGTGAGTTCCAGTGTCTTCCTGTCGATGATTGTTCAGCAGTTAGTTGTGATTCTGGTGCTCTTGCAAGAGGGAGTGAGAGCCCGTCCTTCTACTCCACCATCTTGAACCTGAAGCCTGGTCACTGTTGCTATATCATATAATTTCAGATTTTTTTTTTGCTCATTTATTTATTTACTATTAACTGTAGACTGTTTTGGATTTCACCAGTTTTCCTGCTAATGTCCTTTTTCTTTTCCTGTATAGACCTTTTAAAGGTCATGAAAAATTTCATTTACTTTTGAAAAGTTCTATTCAGGTATTTTGTATAATGTCTCTCAATTCCAGTTTGATGTTTCCTCATGCTGTGGACGTTTTCTTTATCCATTCCTCTGTCGATACACATTAGGGCTGCTTCCATCTTTTGGTTATTGTAAATAATGCTGCAGTGAACATGAGTGTCCAAATATCACTTTGAGATCCTGCTTTTAATTATTTTGGGTAAATACCCTGAAGTGGAGTTGCTGGATCACATGGTAATTCTATTTTTAGTTTGTTGAGGAACCTTCATACTGTTTTCCATAGCAGCTGTACCATTTTACCTTCCACCAACAGTGTACTAGAGTTCTAATTTCTCTACGTCTTGGCCAGCGCTTGTTTTCTGTTTTTTTGATAGTGACTGTCTGAATGGGTGTGAGGTGATACCTCATTGTGGTTTTGATGTGCATTTTACTGATGATTGGTGATGTTGAGCATCTTTTCATATGTTTCTTGGCTATTTGTTTATCTTCTGTGGAGAAATGTCTATTGAGGTCCTTTGCTACTTTTTAATGTTACTTTTTAAAGTTACTTTTGTTGTTGTTGTTAAGTTATACTAGTTCTCTATACATTCTGGATATTAACTCTTTATCAGACATGTGATTTGCAATTATTTTTTTCCCATTCTGTAGGTTACCTTTCACTCTGTTGATTGTTTCTTTTGATGTGCAGTTTTAAAGTTTGAGGTAGTCTCATCTTTTTTCTAATTTTGCTTTTGTTGCGTGTCCTTTTGGTGTCATATCTCAGAAATAATTGCCAAATCCAGTGTTACGAAGTTTTTCCCCTACATTTCCTCTGTGACTTTTATAGTTTTAGGCTCTACCTTTAGGTCTGTAATCCATTTTGAGTTAATTTTTGTGTATGGTGTAAGGTAAGGGTCTTCATTCCTTTGCATGTGGCTATCCAGTTTTCTCAGTGTCATTTATTGAAGAGACTGTCTTTTCCCCATTGTGTGGTCTTGATACTCTTGTCAAAGATTATCTGACTGTATATGGGAGGATTTATTTCTGGGCTCTATTCTGTTCCACTGGTATATGGGTCCATCTTTATGTCAATTCCACACTATTTGGATTACTGTAGTTTTATAATATATTTTGGTATCAGAAATCATGCAATAGACTTTTGGGAAGAACACTGTGGAGGTGAAGTGCCTTTCTCATTGTGTCATATTGAGGGCCTACATGACAGCAACATGATTTGTCACTTGTGATGTTAACCTTGATCATTTGGTTAAGGTGATGTCTGCCAGATTTCTCCACTGTAAAATTATCCTTTTTCTTTTTGATAGGCTGTTCCTTAGAAGCAAGTCACTAAGTCCAACCCATGCTCAAGGGGAGGGGAATTAAGCTCCACCTCCTGAAGGAATGAGTATCAAAGAATTTGTGGACATTGGTTAAAATCACCACAGTAATTAATTAATATTATGGGGGAAAGGTATCTTGAGGCTATTTAAATATTCTGTTTCTTCTTAAAGTTTCCCCAGCTAAACTTTATCACTTCTTAGTGGATTTTGCCTGCAGCAATTATTAGTGTGGTGTTCTAATGGTGATATTCTACTTCCCTTATTCCTCTTACATTTATTATTTGGAATTCTTCTGTATGGAATGTTTTTTTTCCCCCCTACAATTAGGTTATTTATTCAATCATTTATATAGTTCTATTTAGACTCAGTGAAATTTTTTTTATTCTTTGGGTTTTAATCCAATATTATCAGTATTTATTTTATTGCTCAAATTGTTCAGATTTGGTCATTGGGAGCTCCTTTAAGTTGCGTTTTATGTCCTTTTTACATGCCTCCATCTTTTTTTTCTATTCTTTTTGTTTTTTCCTTTCTTTTTTTTCCTGTCTTTTTTTTTTTTTTTTTTTTTTTTTCTTTTCAAGCATTTCCTTACTCTCTGACACTGTAAGATATTTCAGGCTAATAGTGTGTTTTTCGTGTCCCAACCTTGTCTCCAGAGAGCCTTGGTTTCTTTTATCGAAGAATGGTATTTAGAAACTAAGATCTGGGCTCTAGATGTGATCCTACTGCTGGGGTGTTACTTCTTTTAAGCCCTCTCACCTGATAGAATTAGGAAAAATATGTGGTTATACTAACCCATGTATATACACATTGGTATTTATTCCTGTCATTTTTGTTTTCTGTATCTAGCAGATAGATATTTTTTAACAGTTTAGTTATATCTAAATTCAAAACATTTTGAAAGAATATTCTACTTCTTTCCATGCTTTTGGTTGTGTGTTGTATGAATGGTTAATTCAGAATGCTGGGGGAGTTTGCATTGGTATCCTGACTTCCCTATACATATTGTAATTTTGCATAAGGTTTTAGATAAAACATATATTCAGTCAGATTTATTTATTACAGTAAAATATATAATTTCAAAAATAAAGTATTTAAGTCTTAAGTGGGGGGCATACATTAAGTCTAGCCACTCTTTTTTAATATCAGTGCTGAAATAATATTTATGTAAACCTGTTCTTGCATAAGAGAGATCCCTACAATTTTGAATCTTATACTTTCAAGCTTCAATAATAACCTTATAAGGGATCTGAATGTATGTGTGTGTGTAAAATTCTCATTTCACAAAAAGCCTTATGGGCTTTACCACTCCAATTTAAACCAAAACTTTAAAATTCTTTGCTTTTGCAAGGCTTTTCTTTAATAGATTTGAATAGATCAAAATGTCTTAACTTGCCGCTAAAGGCTGTACTAATAATCCTTAGAAAATTTTCTTTTTCCTTCTTCCTTTTTACTTTTTTGTACGTACAAAGCTATTGGAAGGTACAGATTACTTGGACTTTATGAAATTTAAAATCATGTCCAAGATGAGGTGACCTGTGAGAATGGAGATGTCTTCCATGTTTAGTTTGACTGCATGTAAGCATTTTTTTAGCCTAAGAGATAATGGGACTTTCTTTTCTTTATTTTTACTGTGTAATATGTTTTAAGGGATAAACTTTTTTCTTTAGTATTAAACATATTTTTGTCCAGGAAGGCAGTCAAAAATGCAGTACTTAATAAAACCAATAAATTTGAAAATAACTCCATGAACTCCCTATGGACTTTTTTTTTTTTTGCGGTA
Organism: Neophocaena asiaeorientalis asiaeorientalis; assembly: GCF_003031525.2. Classification (NCBI taxonomy): domain Eukaryota; kingdom Metazoa; phylum Chordata; class Mammalia; order Artiodactyla; family Phocoenidae; genus Neophocaena; species Neophocaena asiaeorientalis. Next base: position 2,087,810 of record NW_020175831.1, on the reverse strand, counting down.
CGTGGGCCCCTCACCGTTGTGGCCTCTCCCGTTGCAGAGCACAGGCTCCAGACGCGCAGGCTCAGCGGCCATGGCTCACGGGCCCAGCTGCTCCGTGGCATGTGGGATCCTCCTGGACTGGGGCACGAACCCGTGTCCCCCGCATCAGCAGGCGGACTCCCAACCACTGCGCTACCAGGGAAGCCCCTGGACTTTTTATATTGCAATTACTGTGACTGTGGTAATAGCAACGAGCAGTTTTTTATCTACAGTATACAAAAATACAACTGCCCTTTTTTTGTCCCCCAAGAAAGGCACAAATGTCTTGTAAGTGGATTAATTAATATATTTAAATTTTCCTTGAAGTATTTTTATTGTACCATTATTTTGTTATATTTTTGTTGCAGGTATGCAATATTTTAGTTACATTTTATTTTTTTTAATTTTTATTTGTTGGTTGCACTGTGCAGCTTCTGGGATGTTAGTTCCCTGACCAGGGATTGAATCTGCGCCCTTGGCAGTGAGAGCACGGAATTGTAACCACTGGACCACAAAGGGAATTCCCTTTACTTACATTTTCGGTAAATAAGGACTTATGGATTGTTCTGGCAACCTAAGTATCACTTTTTATGTTTTATTTTTGTGTAGGGAGGGGAATAAGGTATGGAGCGTATTACTGTCTAGTTCATTTACTTCAGTACGCTTTTGTAATTCTCCCTTTTGGGAGCAGTATCCTGAGGGGAAAACTGGTTGTGTTCTTGAGGTCCATCTTCCAAGTCTTCTCCTAATTCTTTGCTGGGTTCCCTGTACTCCAGCATCAGCTTACATGAGTAAACCTGTTCTTGCATAAGAGAGATCCCTGGATTCTTGGCCGCCTTACTTTGCCTAGAATGGGCAAATGTCCCATTTCCAGATTCTTAGCCCCTTCAAACAGATACTTTATGTATTCTGCATTTAAATGGCTTTTCTAGTTTGGGGTGAGAGTTCTAGTCTGCTGTTAGCTTTTGCATCTCACCCAGAAGCAGAATTTCCTCCCTCCACCAGTTGACTTGTTAGAGAAATCTGGATGTTAGTCTTACAGAATTTTCCAAAGTCCAAATTTTCTTAATTGCATCTATGTGGTGTCTTAATATGTTTTCCTGTCCTCTGTATTTTCTGTTAAGTGATAGTAATATCTAAAGGCTTGATCAGGTAAGTTTCAGATAATTTTTGATCATATAATTTTTTATGTCAGGAATACTTGAAAGATGGTGTACATAATTGTTAGGAGGTACTTTTTGGGGGGGAGACAGTTAATGATCATTGGTGATAATTACCCAATTCATTAGTTCCTTAGTGGTTGCAAAATGGTGGTATTCTAAGTTTTTTATTCTTTTTTCATTTATTGGCTGGAATATGTCTATAAAAGAATCTTTTCTTCATCAATTCTTTGTTACTCTAAAAGTGCAGTTTATATAGGAAAGACACAATGAATGTTTTACTCAACGGTTATCAGAAGAATCAATCACCTAGCATCATTAAAAGGTAGCCAGAGAGGGTTTTTTTTTTAATTTTTCTTTGATTTTGTCTTGTTGAGGATTATTAACAGCTCATGGATATGAAGTTATTTGATTTGTTATAGTTCATTGTAGCTATCCTTAAAGATGCTCAGATTGACCCATCTTTGGCCTGTGGGCCTATTCAGATTGGCTCCAGAGTGCTTTTGATAGGACTCTATGGCCTTCAGTAGGTTCCTTGTTTTCCCTTGGGAAAAAATTGTTTGAGATTCATCTTGTATACTTCTGGTCCCAGACCTGGAACTAGTAATTTCTCCAAGAAGTCCTCATTATTTTTAATGGACATGGCATTTAAAGCTCATAATTTGAATGTGAGTTTTCTTTTTAAAAATTATCTGCCTTATTTTATATATTAATTTTTTAAATTGTATTAATCTTCAGTCTCTTTCTTGAAATAGATGGACTATAACTTGATAAATATACAGACTATTTTAAATTAAGTACTATGACATTTATCTTAACAGGATTGAAAAGAAAAGCTGTCTCTATAGGAGCTAGTAATTTCCTCTTAATTATCATTCCTAGAGTTCTGGGATTGTTACCAGGCTCTTAGAGGTTACCAATATAAATTCTACAACAGTCAGTATTATTCAGTGAGTTGTTAGCTGAGTTAAAATACTGGGACCTACACCAAATCTGGAAAGAGGCCTGGTAGTGCATGCCTTTAAATTCTCAGCTGAGTCTGTTATAGGCAAGCATTTGAAAGCTACTGATTTGACCATTGGTACTCTAAGTAACCAGTAATGATTTAAGTGGCTGTTTTTGGAAACTTTTCTACTTTAATCCTATAAATATTTAGTCTGAATGTGATATAAGAGCAATATCTTAAAGACCTATGGGCAGGTTCAAGTTAATATATCGTTGCCAAACCATCCTTCTCACCAGTAGTATTTAGGTAAGCCTTCCTTGTTGCCTTTTGTTCATTACTATTTTATTTTATTTTTAGAGGGTGTCTTAGAGATGGCTTTTTAAAAATTTTTTATTTTTGTCTGCGTTGGGTCTTAGTTGTGGCGCACAGGCTCTTGTAGTGTGCGGGCTTCTCTCTAGTTGTGGCGTGTGGGTTTTCTCCTCTCTAGTTGTGGTGCACTGGCTCCGGGGTGTGTGGGCTCTGTAGTTGTGGTGCGTGGGTTCCAGAGCGGGTGGGCTCTATAGTTTGCTGCTTGGGGGTTCTAGTTGAGGCATGCGAGCTCAGTAGTTGTGGTGGCGTGATGCCTTAGTTGCCCCGTGGCATGTGAGATCTTAGTTCCCTGACCAGGGATTGAACCCACGTCCCCTGCACTGTAAGGTGGATTCTTTACCACTGGACCACCAGGGAAGTCCCTGTTCATTACTCTTTTAAAAGGGTCTCAGAGTTTAAAAAAAAAAAAAAAAAGGACTGGTTCTCTGATTTAAAATTCAGTCAGATGAACTAACTGTAGCAAGTATAAACTTCTGATGAATATAGGGTTAGATCTCATCTGGGAGACATTTTTACCTTAAAAAGTGTTTGGAAAAGATAGAATAGTAATACGAGTTGGCATTCTCTGAGTGTGTATTATCTGATAAAAATCAGATAACAGAAAATTAGTGAACAGTTCTTTCATTTTTAATAGCTTTTTCTTGATTAAAGTTATACCTTGGAAAAAATTCACATTTTGACTTTCACAATCCACCATTCACAGTTCTAGATTACCAGTAATCCTTATGCACTAACAATTAGAAGGGAGTCTGAGCTCCAAACTCTCATTTCCTATTAGACAATTAGCCAATGCTTGTGAAGTAATTGATCTAACTAAATGCACACCTCTCTACATTTATGCCAGAGAAGATTATACTAGATACAGGTGAAATGATACTGGTGTTCTAGGTACTTTAGGAGTAAAATAGATTTTGTGGTGTGTTGTGAGACTAGTTATCATTTATAACAAAGATTCTTTGGGGAGATGCTTTCAATGTTCCAAATAGACTGAGAGAGGAGCATAACTTAATTGTAAATCATGAGCTGCATTGTTGTAAATTTCATTCGTTTCTGTTAGTAAAAATGTATTCCCCGCCCTACCCCCCACCCTGCATTCCCAGATTTGTTTTATAATCCTTATGGATTTTATTTGAGCATTGAAATTAGAGTGAGATAAATTTTTCTCAGTGTTAGCCTAAGAATTGATTGAAATTGTTTTTATTCATTTTAGGAAATCTACTTTCTTCAATGTATTAACCAATAGTCAAGCTTCAGCAGAAAACTTCCCATTCTGCACTATTGATCCTAATGAGAGCAGAGTACCTGTGCCAGATGAAAGGTTTGACTTTCTTTGCCAGTACCACAAACCAGCAAGGTAAGAAGAATCTTTATGCCATTCTTCATGTGGTTGGCCCTGTATAGATTGAGTAAATATATATAAGTGATATATTTAAAATTATGTAGAAGTGTTGTGTTGTTTATTTCAAAATTAATGTAGCATTATTGTTTTGGGTGATTATAAAAGTAACCTAGAACCTGGAGAAGGGTGAGGAAGGATACATCCATTGTTAACATTGAAGTTATTTTTTTCTGGGGAGTGTGAAGTAGAGGGCGTAATTAGTCTGTATTATGTGATTCCATTCATGTAAAATGATACATGTATGTGTGTATTCATAGGAAAATGTATGAACTGAAGATCACAAACTAATTGATGGTTATCTCTGGGGAATGGAATTTTTAGGTCATTTTTTTCTTCATTTCTTGTAGTTCTCTCTGAAGTTTTTATAACAGCATGTATTATATCTTTAATTAGAAAAAGTAAGATAATACAGTTTTATTGTAGGAAGTTCAGACAATATGGAAATGTATAAAGAGAGGAGTAAAAATCACCTATACTTCTACCTTGATATAATAGATATAAATACTTTTGAGGTAGATCCTTCCATACTTTTGATATATTTTTACTTGGGGTATCGTTAATATTTTTCTAGATTAAAAAGTACAGATTTAAATAATAATTTCTAATATAATGTTTAGTACTATGTTATATGAATGTACACAGATTATTTACCATTTCCCTATTATTGAGAATTTAGTTTGCTTTTAGTTTTTCACTATTTTGAATGTGGTGATAAATCCCAAATTTTTGTCTCCAGCCCTGAACTCTGTTGAACTCTAGATGTATATCTAACTGCCTGCTTGACACTGACACTTAGAAGGCTAAACAGGTGCCTCCGATTTTACATGTCCTAAATGGACTTCTTGATTTCACCCTGCCTATGTCAAATTTGTTCTTCCTCAAGACGTTTATAATTCAATAAATAGTACTATTATTTCTTCAGTTGCTTAAGTTAAAGCCCAAGATCTATCCTTGATTCTTTTCTTTCCTCACCCCTACATCCAACCTATCAGCAATTCCTATGAGTTCTAACTACAGAATATATGCCAAATTTATTTACTTCTCTTACTTTCATCCTCTAGTTTTAGCATCTATTGATTTTTTTATGAATTAATTATTACTGTGATGGTTGTCACATGATGATTTTGTAATTCCACCATTTCTTCTTCATTTATTAGTTGACATTCTGCTGTAAGAAGAGCTTTCTTGTTTTCATTTATTCATTCATATCAGTGTTACTCACTTGGTTATAATATGTCACAGTCATTGGATATAGCTCAAATTATATCCCTCAAATTGGCTCCACAAGCTGACTTCTGAATCCTTTTTAAAAACTTTTTATTTTTAAATGATTTCAATTTTATATAAAAGCTGCAAAATTATATGTAGAATGTTTGTATGCCTTTCACTCAAATTTCTCTGAACCTTTGAAAATAACTTGCAGACATGATGCCACATTGCACTTTAATTCTTCAGTTTGTATTTGCTAAGTATAGACACTCGCCTACATAACCACAGTAAACCATCATAATCAGGACATTGACAGTGATCTAATATTATCATCTAATTCACAGATTCCATTTAGTTTTCTCCAGTTGTCCCCATAATGTGCTTATTTGCTCAATCCCTTTATATGTTGCAAATTCCTTGAACCCACCAGGTTGTTGCCCAGTTTGGACACTCTCCTGGCTTGGGCCCTGCCTATTGCTGGGCTGCTGTCCTGCCCAGATGCCTTCCTTGTCCAGGCCACAGCTGCTGTTGTACTGCCTTCTCTGCCCACTCTGACTCTCTCCTTGTGTGAGCCTTGGCCACTGAGGGGCTGTGTGGTCATGTGACATTGCTGAAATTCTCCAGAGACGTGAAGAGAACAACAATAGTAAAGCTCTTGGAGGGACTTCCTTGGTGGTGTAGTGGTTAAGACTCCGAGCTCCCAGTGCCGGGGACCTGGGTTTGCTCCCTGGTCAGGAAACTAGATCCCACATGCATGCCGCAACTAAGAGTTCGCATGCCACAATTAAGGAGCCCGCCTACTGCAACTAAGGAGCCCGCCTACCACAACTAAGGGACACACATGCCGCAACTAAGGAGCCCGTGAGCTGCAGCTAAGGAGCCCACCTGCCACAGCTAAGACCCAATGCAACCAAATAAATAAAGAAATGTCATGTTATTAAAAAAAAATCAATAATAAAGCTCATGGGCTTCAAATTTATTGAAATTTTAGGCAGTGAGGGAATTAATTTCTCAAAATTTCTTTTGCTTTACTGGTAAACACTGATTAAACGCCTTTATGGAAATACAAAAGTTGAATGGGAACCCATCTTCATTTTTCCCATAACTTAATTTTGTCCTCTTTGTGGTCAAGCAAATAAGGAAGAATTGACAGTAATTCATAGTTTTTCTTCTTGCAACCCCAAACTTATCTGTTATATTGCAAGATTCCAGGTTTTTTGTTTGTTTTTTTGATGGAAGAAAAATCCTCCTCATCATTTTCATTTGTTTCTATTGAAGAAAGACTTATAAATGTTTTTGGTATTCTGTGTTCATTATATCATAGTGATTAAAAAGATTTTTAACCTTATTTTAATCACAAGAAAGTTTCATAAGGTCTAAAAACATAAAGTAGTCTTAAAATCATTGGTACAGTATATAGAAAATCTTTGAATTAGGGCTCAAGATTTTATTTTTTGAGATATGATATTAATGGTTTAAACCTTTATCCTGGCCTTAAATCAAGAATCAGAATTAAGAAGCTCATTTTCATTAGAAAACAGAATCTCAGAGCTATAGATTGTCCTGTGTGGTTTCCTTATAAAAGGAACAGAAGCCCAGAAAGGTGAAATGATTTGCTCAAGGTCATACAGATAGTTAACGTCAACCAGGGCTAGAACCCCAGGCTTCTTTCTTCAACTTCAGGGCCTTTCCTCTCATATCTATGCTACTGTACTTTATATTTATCATATGGGTGATATGTTTTAGTTGTTAGAAATTATATTATTTAGATGAGTTTGGTTGCACCTAACATATGGACTTAAAAATTGATTTATTAAGTTAGTAACAGATAGCATGGTATTTTATGTTGGTTTCAGCACCTCAGTTGTGTCATCAAGGACCTGGCTTTGTTCCCCTCTCCATTTTACTTACTTTATCAGCTTGATCATAAGATCGCCTTCCCCTTTGGTCATCTCAAATGATCAAATCATTTGGAACTCTCAAATCTTGGAACTGTATACTTTCTCATCCTTGTTCAGAGTGAAGGAAGAGGGGTTTGCTTCTAGAAGCCCTGTCAGAGGACTGATGATCTTCTATTCAAGAATCCTCTTAACCCTCTCTGGCAAATCTCTCCTTAAGCCTTTCTAGGCAAATGGGACAAGGCAGAGGTCCTAGAATCATTAATTGTGCCTAGGGAATGAGATTAAGCTGCTTAGTATAGGCCCAAGCTACATGCCCCCTTCTAGAGTTAGGTGTAGAGCCAGCTTTTTCAAAGCTCCAGGCTACACTGGCGAGGTATGGCTAGCCAAATGACAGTCAATAGTCATCAAGAGAAGGGGCAAAGGATGCTGGAGAGGCAACCACAGTAGTCACCAAAAACTTAACCCCATCTTATGTATGTTTTCTGTGGATTTGCTGGTACCAGTTATGAAGTAATTTCTATTTGTATAAAAATTTTTTATAGAACAGTTATTTTAAAAAGACTCAGTTTCCATGCAGATAATAGGAAAGCATTTTGTGGAACTTTTTTTTTTTTTTTGCGGTATGCGGGCCCCTCACCGCTGTGGCCCCTCCCACTGCGTAGCACAGGCTCCGGACGCGCAGGCTCAGCGGCTAAGGCTCACGGGCCCAGCCGCTCCGCGGCACGTGGGATCCTCCCGGACCGGGGCACGAACCCATGTCCCCCACATCGGCAGGCGGACTCCCAACCACTGCACCACCAGGGAAGCCCTTGTGGAACTTTTATGTTGTATTTTATCATGTAATAAAATTGACATTCTGAAAAATGAATACTCTGAAAATTGACAAAGGATACATAAATGCATATACCGTACACCTTTGTCATATGACATTGAAAGTAGCTTTATTTATTCATATGCTTTAATCTCCATTTCTACATGGCTGACTGGTTTTCTTGTTTTCTAATTTGTCTTAACTGTTACTTTACTGTGTCTAATTCTGTTGCTGTTAACAACTGCGTTATTACTATGCTGACGATTGGTTCACATCATTACATGCATTTTGGGGCTGTAAAACCTATATGGTGATTAAATGCAAACCCAGATATCCTATATTTGAATAGCAGTTTTGTCACTATTAGCTGAGTGATCCTGTATGCAATAGATTTCTTAACTCCTCTATGGCTTAATTTCCTCATCTGTAAAGTGGGTTTAATAAATAACACCCATCTTATAGAGTAAGTTTGAACTTTGGAATGATAATACATGTAAAGCACTTAGTCCAGTTCCTGGCACAAAGTATCTGTTGAGTACGTTGGCTCATTCTATGATGATTACCTTGACTTGTATCAGTATACTCTTTAAATGTTCTCTGCTTTTGTGTATGTGTGCATGTGCCAGTATAATAAAATTAATGATATGAGTTTTAGTTTTTAGAGTAACAATAAAAACATCTGTTCTGCTTTAAAATGTTTTCCCTTCATTTTCCTAGGTAAGAAAGTCCTAATTTTTTTTTGTTTTGTTTTTTTGCGGTACGCGGACCTCTCACTGTTGTGGCCTCTCCCGTTGTGGAGCACAGGCTCCGGACGCGCAGGCTCAGCGGCCATGGCTCACGGGCCCAGCCGCTCCGCGGCATGTGGTATCTTCCCGGACCGGGGCACGAACCCGTGTTCCCTGCATCGGCAGGCGGACTCTCAACCACTGCGCCACCTGGGAAGCCCCAGAAAGTCCTAATGTTTTAAAAGATTATTTCTTGTTTAAATTTGTTTTATTCATTTGAGAGTCTAATAAACATTGTTCTAGAAAGGAAAGAATTAATTCATGTAACATGTTTGGGAAAGCCACTTGGTTAATAAACAGGTTCTTAGTACTATTTTATATTAAGATCATCTTTTGTTTTTCAGCAAAATTCCTGCTTTTCTAAATGTAGTGGATATTGCTGGCCTTGTGAAAGGAGCTCACAATGGGCAAGGCCTGGGAAATGCCTTTTTATCTCATATTAGTGCCTGTGATGGAATCTTTCATCTAACACGTAAGTACAGTTGTTTATTAAATTGATTGATTTCATTATGATCCATGTTTTCTTTCCATTATTGTGAAAGTAAAATTAATAAATAATTAATAAAATAAGGTTTGCTTAGCTTCACAAGGTGAATTGTGGACTTGTCTGTTGATTGTGACTTAATGTGATTAAGTATCATCTCCATATGAGAAGGCTTATTCCATAGTAAGTATATGCTGTGTTGCTGTCATTTTGTAATTGAATTTTATCCCATTCTGGATTAGACCCATTGAAAAGTGTTTTTATGCAGAATTACTTTTGTTGATTGTAAAGGCATTTTGAAATTTTCTTAACTTGTGGAATTTGTCTGCATTTTTGCTTTTCCATGTGTTGAAAAGGCAGAATTGATAGAGGAGGGGATACCATTATTTCAGAGGAAAGAAAATCATCCAGGTTATTTACTAAAGATGAAAGGATTAAGGAGAGACTATAGATCAGCTAGTCCTTGATGGAGAGAGGGATATAAAGCAAAGAGAGAAAATAAGTAGAGCTATATGTTGGTTTGTGTTCTTTTGACTGTAGAAGTGAACCAAGAACATAGTAATTCTCTGACAAAATAGAAAGTTTTAGGTTAAGGCTCAGGTCAAGACTGTACTTTATGGTAATAATATTAATATTATAATGAGCAAACGAAGGAAACATAAATTAGAGGTGGGGTCTGGTTCAGTGCTTTTGTTTGGTGCTGGCCCTTGACAGATAACTATAAGCAATTGAGAGTGAGCATTTAGAAAGTTTGAGTAATTTTTTGGGCATTTGAATTTGATTAAAATATTGTGCTAGTATTTATGTATGTTTTTTAAAAAATTCATTTGCCTAGTAATTCATTTTTATTGTATTTTACAAAAGCCAATAACAGGTAGTTTGAGAAGCACTAGTCTAGGTAGCTTTACTTGGATGAAGGTTTGGAGACACCTTCTGGAAGGGTTTGGAATGTAGGCAAAGAATAAGGTTATATGTTTGTGTGTGTGGGGTTTCAGTTATGTTGAGTAGTGTTACCTAATGTCTGTACATTGGTGGGAGCCTCTGTTTTCCTGACAGTTTGTTTTTTCACTGGTTCTGGTGACTGATGTGAGAGTTTCAAAGAGAGGGTAGAATCAAGTGTGACAACTGGGTTTCTGGACTGGGCCAATTGAATGACTCTTGATGCTACTCACTGAGATGTTAAATATAGAAGGAGCAGCAAGTCTTGGCAGAGTCAAAGAGTTCAGTTTGGGACAGTTTTTTGAATGTGTACCTGGGACATCCAGATAGGGATGTCTTTAAGTAAGTAGTATTGATAGGGCAGGTATGACAGGAGGATGGGGGGCAAGAGAACTGAAGGTTGGGGTGTGAGTGATTGAACTGATGTGTGGGATAGAGCTTACCATAGGGTAGCAGTAAAGGTAGGAAAGGACTGAAAAGTGGAAGGATCTATTTCCTGATGAGGTTCAGGAACAGGTATGTTGGCCGTAAGCGGGTGTGTGGTTGAGAGGGATATTTGACTTAAAATTTTCAGAGCTGGAGCAGTTTCGGGTGATGATAAGTTCCTGAGAATAGCCTGAAACCATTCATATATGTAATAAAGTCTTTGGTTTTGTTGTCTCTTGTATAATATTCATCTTATATGTTTTTCTAACCTTTAGGGGAAAAATGAATTTGGTTAGGAGCATACATACTTTATGGTATTTCATTCAGGCTAAAGATATTGTTGTTAAGAAAGGGAAAAAATCCAATTAAACTAGGTAACATGCTTTCTTGTAGTGATTGATTTCAAATATGTTAAACTGTGAAAATATGCACCTTAGAATTGATGAAATACAGTATATATTATTGTATAGTGCACAGAACACAGAATGATACATTTATAACAAGAATTTTTTAAAAACCTTTGTAGAATTACAGGCAATAAAAAAGACTTGAAGAGAATAAAAGGATAAAGTGATTACTTTGAAGCTATGAAAAGTGAGAATTCTTTAATTCCAAATTATGGTATATTTTCATCTTCAACTGGTTATTAAATATGAGTGTGAAATAAAATTTTATCTTTAATATTACTCTTTATAAAGGTTATTTTCTTCAAACTTCTTAAAGTCACCAGAAATGCAGTTCATTTGTTGTTTATTTAATATTTAGTAATTAAATAGTAAATGTTTTTTCTGTTCTGGGTGCTGGAAATATATAGTGGGTAGCAGAATCTAATACATTTTCTCGTTTTATGAAGCTTCTAGTCTAGTGGTGGAAACAGATATTGATTAATTATGTTAATAAATGTGTAATTACATTATTGTATTTGGACTTAAAAAAAGACGTACTTGTGAATTGTTTACTTATTTGCTTATTATTAGCATGTTTGAAACTTGTCTTATTTCTTTACTTCATTTTAATTTTGGTGTGAAAAATCCATTTTTTATGTTAATATCTTTTAGTTTCTCTATTTTTAAAAATTAATTAATTAATTTACTTTTGGCTACATTAGGTCTTCATTGCTGCGCACGGGCTTTCTCTAGTTGCGGCAAGTGGGGGCTACTCTTTGTTGTGGTGCGAGGGCTTCTCATTGCAGTGGCTTCTCTTGTTACGGAGCACGGGCTCTAGGCATGCAGGCTTCAGTAGTTGTGGCGCGTGGACTCGATAGTTGTGGCTCGCAGCCTCTAGAGCACAGGCTCGGTAGTTGTGGCGCACGGGCTTAGTTGCACCATGGCATGTGGGATCTTCCCAGACCAGGGATCGAACCAGTGTGCCCTGCATTGGCAGGCGGATTCTTAACCACTGTGCCACCAGGGAAGTCATCTATTTTTGTTTTATACAGTTGGTTTAAACTAGTAAGGAAAGGGACAGTGTAGGATGATATGTATTAGTGTGTTCAGGGCACTGTAAAGCTTTTCGTTAGAACTTCTGAAAACAGAGAGAAAAAATTTTTAATGGTAAGTTGTGGTTATTACAGAGTTTTAATTTATTAATGTTATGTTTCTCTCCGTTAGTTTGATTCTTAAAGGTTAATTTTCCCCTCACCTTGTTTATTTCCCTTGGTTATTAGATGGATGTAAATATATACCTTGCATCAAAAATTTATACTTGTTTTAAATGTAAATAGTTATTCTGACAGGTTTGTTGGCTTTAAATCTTTTTTTTTTAACTTTTAAATCTAGTTATTTTAACAAGCACTCTTTTTTTAATTGAAGTATAGTTGACTTACAAAATATAGTTTCAGGTGTACAATATAGTGATTCAATATTTTTATGTATTACACTTCATATAAAGATATTATAAAATACTGACTATATTCCCTGTACTGTACATTACATCCTTGTAACTTACTTATTTTATACCTAGTTGTTTGTACCTCTTAATGACTTTGAATCTTTAGACCACTCTGTTTTATTCATTTGACACATTATTTGTGGAGCTTCTCTTTTTAGTGTGCTAGATTCTAAGGGATGTAATGGTGAGTAAAAAGAAAATGACCCTCCTTTATGGAGGAGACAGACATTGAATAAATGGTCACATGAACACTAGATGTCATTCTCCAATTGCGTACAGAGAACAGAGACAGTATGTGTGTGTGTGAGTGTGGGGTGTTACCTTGAGGAAGTGATGATTTTGCTGAGAGGCAAGGTTGGGTGAGGGCTAATAAGTTAGCAGCAGGAGGGAAGGAGAGATTGATTATTCAGAGTAAATGGCTTGTTTCAAAGGCCCTAGCACAGTGAAGGAATTGTCAGCGTGGATAGGATTAATAACAAGGAGTAGAAGTGATGGAAAAGATCCTGGGAGGTAGCTGGGGATTCACCATGTCCACTATATTAAGGATTTTCTTCTCTGATGACTTAAGTATAAAGTTTTGAATGGAGACTTGGGGCAGGGAGGCAGATTAAAGTGTTTACAGGAGTTATTCAGTTGAGTTGCATTTTTAATGTTTTTTTTCATACTTTTGTTTTATTGTATTTTTAAAGTTTTTTTGAGGTCTCATTAAATTTCTTTAATTTTTTATTGAAATATAGTTGATTTATAATGTGTTAGTTTTACGTGTACAGCACAGTGATTCAGTTATACATACATATATACATGTATATATATATGTGTGTGTGTGTGTATATATATATACTTTTTAAAATTCTTTTCCCTTATAGGTTATTACAGAATATTGAGTATAGTTCCCTGTGCTATACAGTAGGTCCTTGTTGGTTATCTGTTTTATGTATATGTTAACCTCAAACTCCTAATTTATCCCTCTCCCCCCACCCCACTTCCCCTTTGGTAATCATAAGTTTGTTTCCTATGTCTGTGGTTTTTTTTTTTTTTCAAGTTTCTGAAGACATTTATTTCCAACATAAAGGCAACATTTAACAGTTTGAAAATTCTTGGTGTAAAATTCACGTAACTATAGCTTTGGTCTCACAATCCCTGGTTTTAGAAACTTTTTGCATTGCTCTGTTATCTGTGGGTCTATTTTTGTATTGTAAATAAGTTCATTTGTATCTTTTTTTTTTTTAAGATTCCACATATAAGCAATATCATATGATATTTGTCTTTCTCTGTCTGGCTTAACTTCACTTAGTATGATAATCTCTAGGTCCATCCATGTTGGTTGCTGCAAATGGCAATATTCTTTATTTATGGCTGAGTAATATTCCATTGTGTGTGTGTGTATGTGTGTGTGTGTGTGTGTACACACACACACATACATGTGTGTATATATATATATATATATATACATAGATACTATACACTATATCTTCTTTATCCATTCATCTGTTGATGGACATTTAGGTTGTTTTTATGTCTTGTAATCTCTAGGTCCATCCATGTTGGTTGCTGCAAATGGCAATATTCTTTATTTATGGCTGAGTAATATTCCATTGTGTGTGTGTGTATGTGTGTGTGTGTGTGTGTACACACACACACATACATGTGTGTATATATATATATATATATATACATAGATACTATACACTATATCTTCTTTATCCATTCATCTGTTGATGGACATTTAGGTTGTTTTTATGTCTTGGCTATTGTAAATAGTGCTGCAATGAACATCGGGGTGCGTGTAGATTTTCAAATTATGGTTTTCTCTAGATATATGCCCAGGAATGGGATCGCAGGTTCATATGGTAACTCTGCTTTTAGTTTTTTAAGGAACCTCCATACTGTTCTCCATAGTGGCTGTACCAGTTTATATTTCCACCTGTAGTGTAGGAGGGTTCCTTATTCTCCACACCCTCTCTAGCATTTATTATTTGTAGACTTTTTGAGGATGGCCATTCTGACTGGAATGAGGTGATACCTCATTGTAGTTGTGATTTGCATTTCTCAAATAATTAGCGATGTTGAGCATTTTTTCATGTGCCTGCAGTTATTTATCTGAGGTATATATTCCTTTCTTTGGTCTAAGTGTCAAACTGTTTTTGAATGTTGATAATGTTCTAAATAATCATCTTCCTACTTAATTATTCCCCCTTTCCCAAAGTATTTTGAACTTTTGAAATTCTGCAGAAATTATTTCTTGATCCAGTTGTGTTACTCTTCAGCTGACTGCTTTTCAGGTTTCTTGAACCATACAGAACATTTTTTTAATGGTTTGCATGATTTAAAAAACTAAAAACTTTTAAAAAGTGGGAATTTCTCCATACTTTTGCCGTGTGGCACCTATGATTTTGGATAAACAACTCTGACTAGATATGGGTATGTTATACATTGCTAGTTATATGTATTAGCTATAGAACAGAAATTCTTTATGAATTCATAATTTTCCTTTTTTTTTTTTTGTTTTTGCTTTTGGTTTTCCTTACTTGATCATGTCATGGAGAAAGAAAAATAACAGTTTCCAGTGTTTGGGAAAAAATAAATAGAAATTAACATTCTAAAAATTACTTAATGGATTAACTGCTTTTGAAAACAAAACAGATACCCATTATACTTAGTATATATCACTTTTATGGAAAATTTTGTTATGAAGGTTTTGTTTTAAAAAGCTAAATACCGTGTTTGTTTATTTTAAAAGTTTTTTGAAGCAAACTATCCACATTTCCTTAATAGGTTAGTTATTCACATAAGCTGAGTTAGCTTTTTTATGAACCAAAAAAACTAGCCTTCATTCACTTTGAAGCAGAAACGCAGAGGTATGACGTTCAGGATGTACTTTTCAAAGTGGTCTGTTAAAAATTAGTTGCTGTTTAAATGACATTAAAGATAATAATGAAAGGGAAAATAAATCAGAATCATGTTAGCATAAAGCAACTATTTTATTTTTCTGCCATTTCAGTCTAGTGCCTAGAGTAAAGTGGAACGAATGTGGGTTTTAGAATCAAACTTGAGTGTAACTGTCAGTTCTTACTTTCTAGCTGTGTAACTGTGAAAAAGTAACACCTTGTCTTTGAACCTCAGTTTTCTCATGTAAAATGGGGATTGTAATACTGTACTTAAAGAATTATTTTGGAGTTTAAATAAACGATCATTCTGTGTGAGTGCATATAGACTGTTATTTTTAATGCTGCTCCATTGTTTTTCTTGTGAACTTAGATTTTTAATTTCTACATTTTTTTAATTACAAATTTTAAAAAATTGTGGTAAAGTGTTCATAACATAAAATTTGCAGTTTTAACCATTTTTGAGTGTACAATTCAGTGATGTTAAGTACATTCACATGTTGTGCACCCATCACCACCATCCATCTCCAGAACTTTTTCATTTTCCCAAATTGAAACTCTGTACCTATTAAACTGTAACTTCCAATTCCTTCTTCCCCCAGCCCCTGTCAGCCACTGTTCTACTTTCTGTCTCTGAATTTGACTACTCTAGGTACCTCATATAAATGGAATCATACAATATTTATCCTATTGTGACTGGCTTGTTTCATGCTTCATTATTTTACTATTTTTTTATTTTTTGCCGTACGCGGGCCCCTCACTGTTGTGGCCTCTCCCATTGCGGGGCACAGACGCACAGGCTCAGTGGCCATGGCTCACGGGCCTAGCCGCTCCGCGGCATATGGGATCCTCCCGGACTGGGGCACGAACCCGCGTCCCCCGCATTGGCAGGTGGACTCTCAACCACTGCGCCACCAGGGAAGCCCCCTGCTTTATTATTTTTTAACTGCTGCACCATTGTCCACAGTATGAAAGTACCAGAGTTTATTGAATTAGTACTTCCTATTTGTGGGCATTTATTTATTTATTTTACCAGCTTTATTGAGATATAATTGACATATAACATTGTCAACGTGATGATTTGATATATGTATATATTGTGAAATGATTACCACAGTACGGTTAGTTAACACATCCATCACATCACATAATTAACATTTCTTGTGTGTGTTGAGAACATTTAAGATTATTCATTTAGCATCTTTCAAGCATGCAATAGAGTATTGTTAACTATAGTCACCATGCTTTACATTAGATACCAGAACTTAGGCATCTTGTGACTGGAAGTTTGTACCCTTTGACCAGCATCTCCCCATTTCCCCCACCCCAGCCCCTGGGGTCTACTCTCTGTAGCCACCAGTCTACTCTCTCTGTTTTGAGTTTGGCTTTTTTAGATTCCACATGTAAGTGAGATCATACAATATTTGTCTTTCTTTGACTTATTTCACTTAGCATAATGTATGGGCATTATCATTTCTGACTTTTTTTTTTTTTAACAGAGAATGTTGCTAATGGAATTCTTATACAGGTTTTTTTTGGGTTTTTTTGGTACATGTCTGGGTATTTCTCTAAGAGATGCCTAGAAGTGTAATTACTAGGCCAATGGGTATATACACTTAGAATTCTATCAGATACATCCAAATTCTCCTCCTTTATCTCCAAGGGGATAATAGTGTTTTAATTTTTTTATTTTTTGAATAATTTTAGATAGGTCATATATTGGAATAGGTAAAACATTTACATGGTTCAAAAAGAAAATTGATGTAACATTGGGGTATACATTGAGAAATCTTTTTCCTACTCACATTCTGATTCCTCTGTCTTGCCTTTATAAGTGAGGCATTTATTAGTTTCTTGTGTTATTTTTTAGAGCAAGGCTTGGGGAATTTTTTTCTTTAGTGGGGCAGATAGTAAACATTTTGCTCTGTTGCATGTTCTTTGTGTCTGTGTGTGTTTGCAACACTTCAAAAAGTGTAACAATCATTCTTAGCTCTAAGGTCATACAAAAATAGGGCACAAGCCTTAGTTCACTGATCTCTGTTCTAGAGTTTGTTCATACAATGCAGACACATGGGGATATATTATATGTGTCATCTTCGTGAAAATACTTTTATCAGTCTTTTCCTTTGATTTCTTCTATTACCTTTATACTTAGAAAGTTCTTATCCTTCTCATAATCAGGTAAATATTCACAACTGTTTTCTTCTAGTTGATTTCCCATTATTTTTTTTGAGATAGAAAATAGATACAGTAAAGTATAAAATGCACAAATCTGAAGTGCATACCTGGATGCATTTGTACATGTATATACACTTGTGTAACGACCACATAGATCAAGGTAGAGAACGTTTCTGTCACCCTTCCCAGTCAGTTCCCCACTCAGGGTAATCACTGTTCTGACTTATATCATCATTGATTAGTTTTGCTTATTCTTGAACTTCTTATAAATGTAATCGCACATTCTGTATTCTTTTGTGTCTTCCCCCTTTCTCTCGCCATAATGTCTGTGAGATTCATCCCTATCGGGTATATCGATATTGATAATTTGTAGTTTTGTTAAGTTAGAAATTTGGATTTTATCCACTTCATGGGTAATATGCAGGATTATGTCACTTAGTTAACAGAGTTGATGCTCTATCAACTATGTATGAACACATTCTGAACAGATTTTAGTGGGAAGAAGTTTGGGGCAAAGAGAACTGCCAGGAGGTTTTTATAGTATTTCATGAAGGAAATAATGAGGACTGGATTTCAGAAAACTGTCAGTGGCAGTTGAAGGTAAAGCAAATTTGAGAGACTTTGTGAAGAAGGGATAGGCTTTTCCTACATCTCACATAAACAGGAGTCTCTTCAAATAAAACTGTTTGCCAAAGATTCAGTACAGAATAGGGAAACAGCGACAATATTATGGGAAGCAAATTCTTTTAAAATTCATATACATGCAGTAACTTGTAACAGGTTTTCTATTTAGAAAAATGATTAATTTTTTCTCTAGGGTTTTGTGAGCCGTATGACTTGTTTTAGAAGCCATGTAACTTCCTATTGTTAAATTTTTAAAGCTTTGAACATGACGAGGCTATTGATTTCACTGAATCCTTAGCTTTTTAAAGCTGGCATTAGAAGTTTTGAAGTGATTTTTCAATAGGAAGCTATGGTGTTTGTGTGTTATCTGAAGGACAGCACCTTTGGCTCTATCGTTGCACCTACTGTCAAGCTGTTTATAGATAAAACTTGTTAGTTTCTCAGCAGCTACTTAGAGATAAGACCTTGTAGACTGGAAACAAAGGTTCTGTTTTCTGAGGTATGGGACAGTTTTGTTCCCCATTTAGAAACATATAGGAGGTCCAGATTTATAGAACTGCTAATTATAAAGTATGTAATCATTTATAGTTATAGGAAACAAAATTTCAAATGCAACTTGATTATTTTCAGCTAAATTGGTATGTGTTTGCTTGTGCGTGTATTATGTTGGTAGTGATGATGGGAGGATGGGGTATGTGGTGCCCTGTTCTTTCCAGAGTTCTGTTCTCCAGTTGCTTGTTAAAGGGATAAAATGTAGGGAACCTGGGATGACTATACAGCCAGCATGTTTTTAAACTACCTCTTCAGGGTATGAACAGGCAGTTATGGCATGGCAAGCACTTCAGCATTAACATTACTAGCCTGTCTGAATTGTTTCGGCATTTTATTTTGATTTCCAGAAGAAGAGAAGTGATTATTAAGTACCTAGTATGAATTAGGTACTATGGTCGATTCTTTCTAATATATTATTCTATTTAATCTTAACAATTCTGCAGGATTGGTGTTATCCCAGCTGTACAGATGAGGATACTGAGAGAGAGAGGCTAAGCAGTTTTGCTAGGGTACATAGCTAGTATACTGCGCATAGAGTCCATCCTTATTCTCTTTCTTTATTTGGCCGAGCGGCGTGGCTTGTGGGATCTTGGTTCCCCTACCAGAGACAGAACCCGGACCCAGCAGTGAAAGCGCCAAGCCCTAACCACTGGGATGCCAGGGAACTCCCTCATCTTTCTTCTTTAAGTCCTTTTTTCTTTCCAGGTTTTCACCAGTACCACACTGCTTTTGTACATTTTTAGATCTAAATGTTTAGAATCTATGGGACTTCCTGGTCGTCTGGCGGTTAAGACTCTGCTTCCACTGCAAGGGGTGTGGGTTCAAATCCTGGTGGGGGAAGTGAGATCCTGCATGCCGTGTGGTGCGGCCAAAAAAAAAAAAGCGTTTAGGATCTATATAGTAAACATGTTCAAGATCCATGTATTTGTGTGTGTGTGTGTGTGTGTGTGTGTGTATGTGAAAGAGAGAGAAAGAAAATTCAAGTGCTTGGTATACATTGTTTTTCAGAGACTACCTGCTCTGCACAGTAGTGACCTACAGGTATAACTGGAGACTTTTCTGAAGAGACAGGTGCTGTATAGTGATTTTAAAAGAATTAGGTTATAGTTTTATTCTTTTGTTGCCAGGAAATATTATTAAGTACTTACTATGTGCCAGGATCTGTGCTAAGTGGTTTTTGTGAGGAATTTCATTCAGTTCTCAGAACACGTCAGAAGTAGGTACAGAGGGGTTAGAACATCTGTCCAAGGTTACATAGCTGGTAGATGGTATAATTGGGAGTAGTACTCAGTAAGGCAAGTCTGACTCCAAAACCTGCACCATTAGCCTTTGTACCAGTGCTGACCAATAGAAATATAATGTGAGCTACGTATCTAATTAAAATTTTCTGATAGCCACATTAAAAATGTAAAAAGTGAAATTAACTTTAATAACATATATTTAATCTATCAAAAATATTATTTCATCATGTAGTCAATATGAAAAATTATTGATATATTTTTGGTGCCATGTCTTTGAAATCTGGTGTGTAATTTATACTTAGAGCACATCTCCGTTTGGACTAGGCACATTTCAAGTATTTTAGCCTCATGTGGCTAGTGGCTATAGTATTAGATAGCTCAGCTCTACACTATATTCATAGAAAGAAATCTGAAGAGATACCTCAAACTGTTCATAGGTTTTTGGGAGAATAGAATTGGGATGGAGAGAGAGGTGGGTGACTTTCCTTTTTAGATCCTTGGCTTTTTAAAAAGTGAACATGTATTACTCTGATTTTTAAAACATGAGGAATTTTCTTATTTAAATACCAATGTAAGGTATGCACAAATGATTCAAATAAAATTCTCAGGAGTTCTGTATTAAATTAAGGAGAAGATGGCTTTGGCTTAGAATGCTGTGGTTCAGGAGTTGTCAGTGATCTTCTGCCATCTCTGTAAAATGTTTGATTTTTAAGTTGGGCTAATCAAATTAGTTCTGCCAGGATGATTTAGTTAAGAATTTTACTCTCAGGTAACTAAATTAGTGGGTTCTGTTGTTGAAGTACTTCATTGAGAGCTCCCACACATTATATTTGTATGGTCTGTACTGCCATAAAAATACTTACGTTTCACAGGGAGATCAGCTTGCTGCTTTGTGACCACCTAGAGGGGTGGGATACGGAGGGTGGGAGGGAGACGCAAGAGGGAAGAGATGTGGGGATATATGTACGTGTATAGCTGATTCACTTTGTTAGAAAGCAGAAACTAACACACCATTGTAAAGCAATTATACTCCAATAAAGATGTTAGAAAAATAATTTATACATCTATACTGCATAATATTTTGCAGTCTTTAAAAATGTTAATGTAACTGTGGTCATTGAATGAAAATACCATCACCATATATTATTACATGCAGACATAAGACTGCGAAAGAACATTTATAATGTGATCTTATTTTTAGTAAAATACAAACACATAGAAAATCTGCAAAAATATATGCAAAAATGCTAGCAATAGTTACATTTTGTTAGAGGGAATATAAGTAATTTTCACTGCTTTTTTTTTTTTTGCGGTATGTGGGCCTCTCACCTCTGCGGCCTCTCCCGTCGCGGGGCACAGGCTCCGGACGCGCAGGCCCAACGGCCATGGCTCACGGGCCCAGCCGCTCCGCGGCACGCGGGATCCTCCCGGACCAGGGCACGAACCCGTGTCCCCTGCACTGGCAGGCGGACTCTCAACCACTGCGCCACCAGGGAAGCCCTTCACTGCTTTTTTTCCTGCCTTTCTGTTGTCATAAATGTTCTCAAACTAAATATATTCTGGCCAGGTATTGTTTCGTAATTAGAAAAATAGCCTGTAAGCCTGGTTTTATTTTGAAAGAAAAGAAAGATAACGTAGTTCTGAAAATTAATTTTGATTATTTTCAAAAATATTTTTCTCTGTTTGAATCTTTAGCAGACAAAAAAACCCCTGTAAGTAATTTAGAAGGAAAACGAAATGAAAGAATTTCATAGAGTAAAAATACCTAAGATTTTCCAGTCTTATTTTATTTTGTTTACATTATATACTAATTCCACATTCCATCACTCCCTTTTTCTTTCATGTTTTCCACAAATCCTACTGTCTCTGTCACCTTTAAGTTAATAAATTTTGGGTAAGAAAAAAAATGTGCATTTCTAAGATACCTTACTGTTATGTAGTGAAAGTGTGTGTGTGTGTGTGTGTGTGTGTGTATGTTGAGGGGAGAAGAGGAGGCTGTGGGGAAGGCAGGACTGCCTTTATACCTTTTTGTTCTAATAACAAACTAATTCCTTTTTGTGCAGGTATCTCTTCCCCCATTCCATGTATTCTTGGTAAGGCGATATTATCCATCTTCTTCCTTCTACCCTGGGAGGCTGTGGGAGCTTTATCTGTGCCCTTGCCAGGTAGAGCCAGGAATTGGCCCCCTAACCTGAGCTGGGCTTTGAACGATGAAAAGATTGAGTTAAGGTCATTGAGAGCTCATTGAGAGCTCAGTATTTCATTTCATCTGGGTTTTTTCCCCCCAAGAGTAAGAATGATAATAGGAAAAGAAGCATAGTCTTCTAAATAGATTCTTAACATTTTTATTGTCTTTACACCAGTTGTTTTAATATGCCCAGTGCATTCATCTAAACAAAATTCCTTTGTTAATTTGTCAAAGCAAAGGGAAACCCTTGCTAGCCATGCCAGCCCATTGTTGTTTGAGATATAATCAGTAGCCATCTACTTGATATCAAAAAGTATTCCCTTAAAATAGATTGAATTATATGCAATTTAGGTACAAAAACTTGTGCTTTAGAAAAAAATTAGTGTCATTCCATAGTCCACATAAAATTGTAAGTTAATTATGTGTTTATCCTCACCCCCTGTCCATCATCTCTAGTAAGAAGGCAGTTTTGGTTTTATCAGATTTCACTCTATTTCTTTTCTTTTCTTTAAAATCTGAAAGGATATATGCTTATTTTCTTCTCCTGATTACAGGGAGGAATTTAGTTTCTATTTGAATTTACTTTCCAATGTTTATTTTCCTTAAAAAAAGGAGTCTACTTCAGTAAGTAGAATATTTCCATTTTGGGAATAATTGCTAATTGTAGTTCGATTTTGATGTCATTTCTTTTTATTTTGAAAGATCTCTGCAGTTTTATAATTCTTAGGAAGTGTGTCTGTCATTTCCCCACACCCCAGGATGATTTTAAGCCCTTGACTGATTTTACTTCTCTTTTGGGCTTACCCTTCTCAAACTGGACAGACAAGTTCTTATGCGATAGAATTAAGATTAATCTATGTAGATGATTTCTGTGCAGATGGTTAGAATTTTTGACCAGGAAAAATAAAAGCCTTATCCTTTCTCCTTTGTTGTCAATGGCAGATGCGTCTTCACTCAGTTTTGTATTGCAGTTACTCTATATCTGTTTAAATTTCATACGTCTAAATTGCTTAGTTAGAGCTTTAACAGTAAGATTCCAGAGGGCTACTATAGTTTTGTTGCCTGTGTTTGCTAAAAAGGGATGAAGGTAACATTGATGGAAGAAATAGGTTTTAAGTTGCCTTTCTAGTTGTAACCCTCAAGGCACTATGACTTTATTGAACTGCTAAATGAGAAGGTGAAAAGGCTTTCATTTAATTGCCATCCCCCCTTTTAGGTTAAGTTAGGTGTTTATATGTTTTGTAAATCACCTTTAATTACCATAAACATAAATTACTGTTTTTCAAGAGACCACCTCCCCCCTTCCTCAAAAGCACGTCATTTAAGAGTTTAAAATAAGTCACGCATTTTTGCCTAAACACAAATTGCCAATATAAAGCTGTCTTTGATTGTATCCTAAAATAATGGTTTTTTTTTCCTTTGGGTCCTGTAATTTTCTTTTTCAGCAGTATTTATTAAATTAATCTAGTATTGGATTGCAGTAAACAATCTGACCAAAAAACATATGTTTCCTTTGTTTCTTCGGTACAAATTCAATGGGTTAAGTAATTATGCAGTGGTTCTCATCTACATATACAATGCATTCTAATAATCAACTTCTGTTTACTGTGGAAATAATGCAGCAGTAGGAAACAGTTCCTTCTAGTTTGCATTGTAATATTGTATACATTGTAATATTGTATGCAGTAATCTACTAGCTGTTTACAATTTAATTGCTTGAACATATCCTCATATTCATGGTGGTCTTATATCTACTTTAGGTGCTTGAGGCATTCTCATTTTTTTTCTAGATTGTCTTTTCTGACATGTTTTAGAGGTCTTCTTTCCTGTCCTCTGCTCAAAATAGCAACTATATGGATTCTTTTTAAAACTCTTCTCTCACTAACGAGTTGAAATCACTCAGGGATGGAAGGGCAACTTCTAAGGTCCTGGAGAGTCTCTTGATCTTTTAAACATTAAATTTTGAACCACATTTTTCTTAGTTATCAGAACATTGTCATTATGTTAAGTTAAAAATGTAAGTTTGAGACTGATTTGGTTTTGAAAACCAGTGTATTCATTGTTATACTTGACTTGCATGAATGAAATCAGATGAGCACTTGTTTTTTATCACAGTGTGAGTCTTCAATTTCCTCATAACTTGTCCCTCTGCAGATTTGACATTGACACCCATAACCACTCATTGTGGGCCTGATACAGTTTTCCTGCATCAGTGACTTAAAATTTTGAGCTTACAGGTTGCCAGCCGAGGCAGTTGAGGGAAAGGCAGGGCTTCCTCTAAGGGCTGTAGGTTGTGTAGCAGCACTAGTCCTTCGGAACTGGAAGATTCCTCTTCTCTCCACTGGTGAGGTCAAGGTGTCTCCTCAGAACCCCCAGGCTGCCCGTGAACCTGGAATTATCTTGTTCAGGTCTGTGACGTCTCCTTCCTGGTGCATCTTCTCCTCCCACCCTAACCCTGTCTTTGCTGTCCTTGCTCCCAATGTAGGAGGGAGGAAGGAACGTTGCCTGGCTGGCCTGGATTTGACTGACTCAGTTCTTGCCATTGGGACCTAAAGAAGACCCCGTTGTTCCACCAGACGGTTAGATATTTTGCACATCACATAGGTAAAGAGTTGGGTCAGGTGAAGGTGGTTTTGTTCCTCTTCCCCCTTCCCTGAGTTGAAAGGGACAACTGTGTCCACCTTCTCTTTAGGCCAGTTGTGAAGGTCTTCTCTTGTATGCCAGGGTGTCAGATGGATAGAACTGAAACAATGGTTATACATTAATTTATAGCTTTCTGAGAATAGTGTTCTCCCTCACCCGCAACTAGATTTATTGTTCACATTTTAGTAAAGCTTTAGTGTGAAAATGTAGGGGGTTGAATGTACTCCACTCATTGTCCTAATTTGTTTTTCCATTTTTGTATATTCAGACTGAATTCTGATTTGTGTATTATGAGTAAAATGTTTGGGAAAAAACTAATTAAAATTATTTTGAATACAATTTTTAAAAACAATTGAAACATTGGTATATTAAGGGTTACAGTCAGACCAAGTGTTGATATTTTATTTTAAAGAACTGAGGAAAATAAAGCCCCATTAAGGAACTTTACTGCCGGTTATGATTTTAAATATAGAACCCCAGTCTTATTATAATCACCATTTAGATATGATCTGCTATTTATAAGCTCATGGTTGTATTAATAGGAAGGAATCAGTTGAGTAATAGGGAAAGGAATTTATTGAGTTAGGAGGAGGCGCTTTACAGTGCTCTCATTTGATTCTCCCAAGAACCCTATGAGTTAGATCTTATTAGCCCATTTTAGAAATGAGGAAACTGAGTCTCAGGGAGTTTAAATAACTTCGGAAAATCACACAGCTACTGAGTGGCAGAGTGAAGATTTTTAGCAAAACCCATACTTTAATTGCTACCCTACGTTTACTTCCTAAAGCTATTTTATTGCTTAAAATTATATCATAAAATATTTTTCTTGTTTTAGAATAGCTTTAATATTAATAATTTTTAATGAGAGGATAATATTGTCAGTGATCTATGATTTATCATTTCCTAGATACTGAATATGTTTTCAGTTATTCTACTATGATAGATAACTCTCAGTGAGTGAATATTCATGTCTTTTTGCCTTTATTGTATTCTTTGCTTAAGAAATATTTATTGGAGAGAAATTAATGAATCAAAGGATACACTTCTTTTACATTTCATTTCTTGCTAGCCATTGCCATGTTGATTTTCAATAGGGTTTCTTGAATTTGCTTTTTGTAGAGATTACCATACCCCATTTAACCAACTGTAAATACACGTTGTACAGCGTATATTGGGAACAACTTAAAGTGTACATAAATCAGTGAAATAAGATTACATGGTGGGCTTCCCTGGTGGCGCAGTGGTTGAGAGTCCGCCTGCCGATGCAGGGGACACGGGTTCGTGCCCCGGTCCGGGAGGATCCCGCATGCCGCGGAGCGGCTGGGCCCGTGAGCCGTGGCCGCTGAGCCTGCGCGTCCGGAGCCTTAAGATTACATGGTAACTATTTACCGTATGGAGAGTAAAGGGGAAAAGCTGAGTGACTTTGATAAGAAAACAGTTGGCGAAGCCCCAAGAGTGGGACTGTTCCTAGAGAACAGTTGTTGGAAGAGAATGGAGGAGCTTGAACGCACTGGAATTTACCAGGGAATTGGTTTGTACCTGTTTTGCTTTTCTTGGCAGGGTTTTTTGGTTAATCTCTGAGTTAAATTTGATGTAAATTAAGACCAGACTATAATTTGAATTTGAATTTTAATCCTTCTTTGTTATAATCCCTTTTTGTTCTTTTTGTCAGCCTTTCTTTGCTAACATTGTAATTCGTGGATGAGAATTTTAAAGTTTGCTTCATTTGACTTGAGAGGCATTAGGAGACTGGCATATTTTACTTGCAAATAGAAGATTTAGACTGAGTATTTACATAGAAGGATTATGTTATAAGCATCACTAAATGACTTGTTAGGTAATATTTTATTAGGAAATTAATGAAGGAAACAAAGTTAATGTTATTTCAGATGGTATGCTTAACCCTGGTGTCTGTGAAAATATATGTACATATTTATATATTGTATTTTCCTATCATTTTTGATAACTGTCCCATACCAGCTAAGGCAGAGTGGTAGCTAATCTTTACTGGACTGATGATGATATCCCTTGACAGTGGTGGAAGGAACTGTTCTGCCCAGCATTTTCCTGTCATCTCCTTTCTTTCCCTTTACATGACATGAAGAATTACCAGTACTATTACCAGAAGCTTTATTTATTGAGGATTAATATGTTATAGGCAGCATCTGAAAGCTTTATTATTACATCTGTTACCTCATTTAATTTTTCACAAGGTTTACTTGAAGTATGCACTACTATTCCCATTTTACATACTAGAGAAACAATTAGAGAGGTTAAATAACTCAGGTTAGTAAATGGCAGAACTGGCTTTGATCTAAAGCCCTTCCTTTTAACCATTATCTCATGTGTTGTGTACATTTTTAGTTAAATTGACTATAACATTCATGGTCCCATGTTTCAAGTCTTTAGTCTCCTTTGCCTTAGAACCTAGTTATTTCAAGGAAATCTTCACATTCTGTTTTTGAACAAAGTCCTCATGGTAATTACTTTGAGGTTCACAAGCACTTCTTAGGGATAGAGTTCAGAGGGAAAGAGAGATCACGTTTAGTCAGAGAAGTTGTGATTTTGCTTGGTTCGTAAAGATAGATGTTTTGTGTGGGTTTCTTTGAAGGTGATTTATGTATGGTAAGGGAAGTACGGTTGGAAAGTGGATGCTTACTGTTTATTAGCATCAATGTATCAGTATTTTATCTGGATTTTAAAAAATGTATTTAAAGGTTACAGGATCTTATTTTTACTAAATAAGAATTCCATTGAAACACTTTTCTGACTTAAGCTTTTCCCCCCCTCTTGGGCATTTGGGTGGAATACAAAAAAATGGGATATATTGGCATTTTCCTAGGATAAAGTTGGCACAATAGTGAGATGGTTCATTGGAATCCTCTAAAGGTGATTGGTGATACTTTTTGGATCTCTTTTGATACCACACTAGTAGTCTTTGATAGTTTTATGCTATCTGGTATGATATGAAGGATGTTCCTGGCTTATCTCTTCTATTTCCTGCCCCAGGTCTGGAAACAGCACAGTGTCCAAAGAATGCTGGTTCCCTTTTCTAACTGCTGTAGTCTTTCTCACTCAGCTATCTCTCTTTATATCCCATAGAGAAATTCATTTTTTTAAAAAAGAATGCAATTTTTTCAGCCATTTGTCTCCATATGGAAAGGTGGAAAATTATCCTTAAAAGAGTGGGGATTAATAACCTCTAAAGCAGCAGTTCTCAAACTTTTTGGTCTGAAGACTCTTTTATATTCTTAAAATTATTAAATATACCGAAAACTTGTGTTTATGTAGGTTAAGATCAATCAGTATTTACCATATTAGAAATTAAAACTAAGACTAAAAAATTTCTTCTTAATGCATTTTAAAATAACAGTGATAAACCCATTATATGTTAACATATTTTTGAAAAATAATTATATTTTCTAAAACAAAATATTTAATAAGAGTGGGATTATTTTATATTTTGCAAATCTCTTTAATATCTGGCATAATAGGGGATAGCTGGATTATATTTGCTTGTACACTTAATTTTTTGCAGTATGTTGATTTGGGTGAGATGAAGAAAATCTGGCCTTATACAGATATGTGGTTTGAAAAAGGAAGAGTACTTTAATAACCATTTCAGATAATTGTGAATATTATTCTTTGATACTACATCAAAGCTTGACAAATAGAAATTTCTTAAAAGTTAATTGAAATGTAGAATCTTCAACTATAGCAATGGACTCTTTTTCTCTCACATTAAAGTCCATTGGTCTATTTTGTACTTTGAATGACTCTCCTACTCATGCATGCCTTGAGTCATTTGGAGAATACCAGTTCTCAGTGAGTGATGCAGATCTTTTAAATTATGACACATTTTATTATACAACAGCACAAAATCACATATGTTAATATCACCACAGATTTCATAAGAAAAGTCTTTAAATATTGGGAAGCTGTCCGGTGCTTTGTGACCGCCTGGAGGGGTGGGATAGGGAGGGTGGGAGGGAGAGAGACGCAAGAGGGAAGAGATATGGGAGCATATGTATATATATAACTGATTCATTTTGTTGTAAAGCAATTATACTCCAATAAAGATGTTAAAAAAAAATATTGGGAAGCTGTCAAGGTCATGGTGGCAGTTACAAGTTTTCCAAAATTTTAATTTGAAAGCCTGAATTTTATTGTTTATAATAAAATGGCTGCCATATACTAAAGATTAAATAACCATGGTTTGAATGTCAGTTGTTCTTTCGAGTAGAAATGGTGCTCCATGGAAAAAGTGGCTAGTTCAGCTGGCAATTCAAATGCTTTTCCGTGACAACTATTGTACTTTGGTATGTAGCAGAAGTGTTTTATGTGTACTTCTGTGTCCTTACCCAGCATATTAAAAAGATGTGTACCCAAAGCTGAGATTTAATAAAATTAATAATTTTTACTCTCATTAAGGACATTGTTAAGTGAAACTTGATTATTGTTTTTGTATGTGTGTGTGAAGTAAACAATGATTATTAGTACAGCTTGGCATCACTACCTTGATTCATGCTAACATCCTGGTAGTTCTTAGCATTGATTTTGTACCATGACTACAAATGTCAACACAGTGAGAAAAACCAATAGCATCTTATTATTATTATGACATAATGCTTTAAACTTGCACACCCCTCAGGGGTCCATGGACCACACTTTGAGAACCACTGTTCTAAATTCTTTGAAAATGCCCAGAAGTCTTCGTTAGTCTTTATGAATCTACCTACATCTTTTGTTCATACAACCTGGATTTCTTCAAGTTCCACTGTTCCAGGTAAATGTAAGTAATTTATCACTCAACTTTATCATTTTCGTTTTGCGAGCATCACATACAAAAGTTTACTGCAGATGTGCAGATGTTCAGCTACATGGTCATTTGAAAGGGCTTTGAATAATAGACATCGTGTATATCAGCCTACAAATGAATATTTGTATGTAAATATTTGTGTGTAAATAAATTGGATGTTACATATATATCCTAGAATTAAACAGTTGTAATGTGAATTTTAGAGATAATTCAGTATTCCTTGGTTGTATTGATATTAATGTGACTATAAGGGATGTCGTAGATCACACTTGCCTGTTTATTTTTTCCTCATATTTTAGTGACTTGTCTACCCTCTCCATCCCCAGTTGTTGCTCTTTAAACTAGAACAGTTAAAATCATTTAAGACGAATAAGGATCCTTTGTGTACAGGAATATTTGGGAGTAGGAGAAATCTTTTAATCATAATCCATTCCTAATCAAATCTTTTTCTGTGATAAGTTCATTGCAGTGGCAGAATTGGGGTAGTGAGTATGTCTTAAACTTGAAGTTTTATTTCATTCTACTTTGCCTTATTCTCTTTTAAGAAACAACATCAAAAACAACATAGCTTCTAGTGCTCCAGTAAAAGTTCAGATTTTTAGGTTGGGTGGTGGTGGTAGTGAGGAATGCTAGTCATTTTGGACACCGCCATCTGTTTCACTTTTCTCCATCAATGAGAAAACACCTCTAACACTGATAGCTAATTAGGCCTAAAGAGCTTGGGTGTTTGTTTCTTGCTTTTATGGGGAGGTTTTGGTCCAGCACTGAATAATAGTACTCCGATATCAATTAATAAGAATAGATTTAAAAAATTTTTTAACCTAAGTTACTAAACTATGAAATACACTGGTAATATATTAACACATTGGCAATATATTAATATACTGTCTCATATAAATACTTTTAGCCCAGTATTTTAATCCTAGTTTGTCTGGTTCAACGTCTTTTTTATGTTGGGAATACTGTATTTCCCTGTAGAAGAAACCTTTTGGCTATTCAAAGATTAAAACAGATATTCTGGCAAAACATTATAAAAATGTTGATTATGAACAATTTAAGAGCTTCACTTCAGTATTTTCTTTTTATAAGCCACCTGTTGTCTTATGTGCGTAGTGTATACATTTGAACAAAGTGCTCATCACTTGTCAGCCATCAGTGGCAGCATAGAAATTACTTGTGGTACTTGCTTTGCAAGAAGTTCTTTTGTATTTGTGACATCAGCTTTGTTTTATACAATTAAAGTATTACACGCTAGAATAATCTAAATTGCAACCACTAAACGGTGATTTAATTCTTCTTGCCTTGAACTGAATTTGTTTACTGATTATATGTAGCTATTGACTACTGTTTAACATGACGGATTCATAAAAATTTCCCCCCTATTTTGGTAGCAAATAAGGTGGTTATATTATTAAAGGTTTTTCTCAATTAAAAAATTTGCCTTCAATAAATATTACATAAAGGGATAACATGTTGAAAACCCTGCGTGTGTGGATAATCCTTCTCATATGATTTGATTTTCAAATGAAGTTTAATACTTCTGATATGATATATTCATGATCACTTTAATAGTATTGTTCTAATTTTTAAATTCCCAGTTAAAAGTGTTTGCAGTCATTTTTATTCATTTTCTTCTGTTAAAAAAGAACAAAGTATAACTGTTTGATTAAGACTTAAGATTGATACTAGAATAAATATTTAGACTGTTAGATAACTTCTCTTATACTTACAGTAACATTAACTCTACACAGCAATCTGGATGCTTAGATAACTTTACCAGTGGATTTTAAGTAATCTGAATATTTCCTTTTTGTTGTCTTGTTAATAGTCCTGGTTATAATTTTTTAAAATAAGTTAACAGCACTAATACATTGACATTATTTAAAATGACAAATATTTTATCCAGATCATTTTTTTAGTGAACAGATTTCAGAACTAATGGAATAAAATTACTCACTTAAAGCAAATTTATCTTGTATTTTGTATAAAGCTTAGGTAGGAATGCCACTATTCAGTTATATTATAAAGGTAAAGTATAGTATAAATACATTTTCCAAGGTAGCCAGTGGTATATTTCTGCAATATAATTGGCTTCCTACACCTTGACAATAGTTTGTATACAGAAACTCTACATGAACTACTACAGAAAACTACTCACAAATAAGACTTTTTTGTTCTTTTCAGAAACAGTCTGAAACTAAATGGGAACTTTATGTTTGCAGGAACAAAATTTGGAATTTCTTTCTCACTGCATGGTTGCTCTGATGTAAATGATGTAATATAGTGGACATTAGTATATAAGTAAATGATCAAATGAGTCATAAGATGGAACATCTGCCTCAGAAGCCCTTTCAGACAGCATAAGCTATGCCGTTGAAGTCTCTAATCAGTGCATCTGTCCCTGAGACTTCAGTGGTGCAAGGATAGTTTTCTATTTTGGATTAGTTACTATATGAAGACAGTATATTAACAATTTTTTTTTTTGATGCATGCAACTGAAAAATTTGTGCCTGTGATATCTGAATAAAAAATTAAAAAAAAAAAATTAACAGTGGTTTTTTTAAAGCATAGTAATAATTAAGGGATAGCAATGAACATATAAACTTTTACTTTTACCTGCCTTAAAGTGGTTATTTATGATAGGATTTTACATTGCAGACCCGTAGATGCTTACTGGAGGAAATTTTCTTGCAAATACTGATGTTACAACAGGAGAAAAATCCAGATGGAACCTGAAGCATAGCAGGATTCAGAAAGGATATTTAACTAAAACAGAAGCCTAGGGGCTTCCCTGGTGGCGCAGTGGTTGAGAGTCCGCCTGCCGATGCAGGGGACGCGGGTTCGTGCCCCAGTCCGGGAAGATCCCACATGCTGCGGAGCGGCTGGGCCCGTGAGCCATGGCCGCTGAGTCTGCGCATCCGGAGCCTGCGCTCCGCAACGGGAGAGGCCACAGCAGTGAGAGGCCCGAGTACCACAAAAAAAAAACAAAACAAAAAAACAGAAGCCTGTATTTTGGGTCCATTCTGAGCTGGAGAATTCCTGTAGTTTTAAAATTGCCACCAGAGAGAGTTGGGGTGGTGGGGGGAGGAAGGGTGGGCAAAGGAGGGAGGGTATGTGCATGTTCATGTGTTTCATACAAAGTAAAAACTTCTAACCAAACGCACTGTAGAATACCAGATGATGATAATGACATACAGAGAATTGTGGTATATATATGTGTATTTTATTCTTACAATCAACAAGCCACAGAAGATAAATTCTTAATGATCATATTTAATTTTACTAAAGGGTATGATCTAAAGTAGAAGTCTGCCCTCTTCCCTTAGAAAATTTATACTTAGCCATTCAATTAATCCTTTTTAACAAGAGAGAAACAAGTGTAATTAGAGTACGGTTTTTTTGTTTTTGCCTTTGTTTTTTTTGCGGTACGCGGGCCTCTCACTGTTGTGGCCTCTCCCGTTGCGGAGCACAGGCTCCGGACATGCAGGCTCAGCGGCCATGGCTCACGCGCCCAGCCGCTCCGCGGCATGTGGGACCTTCCCGGACCGGGGCACGAACCCGCGTCCACTGCATCAGCAGGCGGACTCTCAACCACTGCGCCACCAGAGAAGCCCTAGAGTAGGGGGTTTGAATAAGAATTGGGCACATGTTATTTTACACATTGGGATTTTTAAATCTTGGAAATAGAGAACAGTCATTACAAAATACTTTTATTCCAAAAGAAGGTTTAAAAAAGTTATCATTAGTTTCTGCCCTGGGATGTAGAGAGCTGGAAGGAGTGTTACTCCTACCTTACAATGAAAAACAACCTGGCTAACTTCAAAACCTAAGGATACACAGTACCTGCAGGGAAAGAGGAGACATGAACACTCACTCACCTGAGGTAGACACAGCTGGACAGCAGTAAGAACAGTTCAGTTAGAATTGTGGACAAATTAGGGAAGGTCAAGTAGAGGCTGACAGGAGCATCTGAAATCTGTGAGGACATCAGAACTTGGAGAACCTTGTACCTTCACGTGTGCTCTTTCTCCACTAACCCTGGGGGGTGGGGTGGGTAAGAACCCCAAGGGATAGGAGTTAGGAAAGAGCCTTAAGAAGTGTTGTGATGTACACCCTGGGGAGGAGGATAGCAGTGACAGGGTCCTTTTCCTCTCTCTCCACTACAAAACAAAAGCCTTAATCTATGGACAGTGGGAGTGGTGGAGAAGGAGGCAACCAGCACCTCTGCCTTAGGGCATTGATGGAATTCATTGCAGCTGGGGGAGGGGAAAGGGGAACATCTACTTTCTGAGGAATATGCTGAACCCACAACTGTGGGGTTAGATCAAGGGGAAGGAGAACTGAAAAAACTACAACCTCAAGACCCAGAGACACAATACATGACTAAGGCTGAGGCTTACTCAGAACAGAAGATGGATCCTCCCCCAACAATTTTCTACCACCGAACTAAGAAGTTTCTAATAATGAATACTAGCAGAATAGGTAAAGGAGAAGAAAAAAGAATAGACAAAGAGACATAGTGCAGGGGAAGGACCTAAACTCAGAATAGAGTAGACATTACTCTGATAAGCCAAACTCCCATCTCTATAGGAATTTGAAGCCTGTAGTGCACTGAGGGTCACAATAGTGATAATGTCAAACCCAGCTCAACACCTAACTAAATAGACTCACCTTCCCCACCTGAAAGGCCTAGGAGAAGAAAAAACTTGCCCCTTTTCAGGCATAAAAACTTTTTACCTCAGTCTCTGCTGTCCTACACAAGATGTTCACCTTTCAACAAAAAAATTACTAGGCATACAAATAGGCAAGAAAAATCACACTCAGGGAAAGAGCAATCATTGGGACTAACCTCAGATGTAATACAGATTTTGGGATCTGACAGGGAATTTAAAATAACTATGATTAATATGTTAAAGGCTTTAACAGAAAAAGTGAGCAGCATGCATGATAAAGATGGGTAATTTCAGCAGAGATGGGGAAAAAAGAATCAAGTGGAAATGCTGTAAATGGAAAACATAGTAACAGAGAGAAGAATATCTTCAATAGTTTCATTAGGAGATTCCACACAGTGGCAGAAAGGATCAGTGAACTTTAAGATAGGTCTACCGAAATTACCAAAACTGAAACACAAAGAAAAGAAAACTTGAAGACAAAAAAGAAAAAAGAATATTGAAGACCAGTGGGGAAACATCAAAAGGTCTAACTTACACATAATTGAAATACCAGAAGGTAAACAATGGGGTAAAACAAGTATTTTAAGAAATAACGACTGATAATTTTCCAAAATTAATGCACAAAAACACAGATTCAAGAAGCTCAGAGAATAACAACTTGGATACTTAACATACACACACACACACACACACACACAGACACACACACACACACACACAATATTCAGAAAACAAAAGTCAAAGAACAGATCTCAGAGGCACCCAGAGACTAAAGAAACATATACGAGTAACAAAGGTAGGATTTTGTCTGATGGTTGACTTTTCATCAGAAACTATGGGAGTCTAGAGATAGTGGAGTGACATTTATTTTTTTACTTTTTGGAGTGACATTTAAAAAGTGCTTAATGAAAAAAAAAACTGGCAGCCTAGAAATATATAGTCAATGAAAATATCTTTCAAAAATGTAAATGGTGATACCCACTACTATATATAAAATCGATAACTCATAAGGACCTACTGTATAGCACAGGGAACTCTACTTAATACTCTGCAATGACCTTTATGGGAAAAGAATCTAAAAAAGAGTGGATATATGTTATGTATAATTGATTCACGTTGCTATACTGCAGAAACTAACACAATGTTGTAAATCAACTATACTCCAATGAAATTTTTTTTTTCTTCTTTGCGGTACGTGGGCCTCTCACTGTTGTGGCCTCTCCCGTTGCAGAGCACGGGCTCCGGACGCGCAGGCTCAGCAGCCATGGCTCACAGCCCCAGCCGCTCCGCGGCATGTGGGATCTTCCCGGACCAGGACACGAACCCGTGTCCCCTGCATTGGCAGGCGGACTCTCAGCCACTGTGCCACCAGGGAAGCCCCAATGAAAATTTTTTTAAAAATGAAGGAGAAATAGTTTTTCTTAGCCAAACAAAAACTAGGCATTCATTGACAGCAGACTTACTGTATAAGAAATGTTAAAGCAAGTTCTTCAAGCAGGAGGAATATGATCTACACAAACTTAGATCTACATAAAGACCACTGGACATGGAAAAAAAAGTTATTACTTATTTTTAATTTATTTGAGATAAAGGTCAGCAAACTTTTTATATAAAGGGCTAGACAATATTTTAGGTTTTAAGAGCCATACACTCTGTTGCATCTACTCAGCTCTGCCATTGTAGTGTGAAATATATAAGTGAATGAATGTGGCTGTGTTCTAGTAAAACAATTTCTAAAAACAGGCAGAGGGCTAGAGTTGGCCCATGGGCTATCGTTGACTCATCCCTGCTCTAACAGATAACTGACTATCTAAGACAAAAGTAGTATTATATGTTTTTAGCATTTATAAAAGATATGACAACAATAGCATAAAAGATGGAAGAAAGGAATTGGAAATACAATATTTCTGTAAGTCCTTGTACTACACATGAAATGGTATAATATTTGAAGGTGCCCTCAGATTAATTAAAAATGTATATTGGACAACCACTAAAATTTTTGAAATAAGGGCATAAATAATAAATCTATGGAAGCAATGCAATGGACTTGTAAACAATCCTCAGCATAAGAGAAGTTAGAGAAAGAGGAATAAAGAAACAAAGAATAGATGGAACAAATAGAAAATAGTAAGATGGTAGATTTTAATCTAGTCATATCAGTAATCACGTTAAACGTGGATAGTCTAAACCAGGGAATGGCAAAGTACTTCCAACCACAGTTTCATTTCTTTGTACATGTGTGCCATGATAAAGGAAGTTCCTGGACCTATTGGGCACCTAGAATTTAGATACTCATTTACCTACATAAGGAAGAATTCAGATACTGTCCTGTGATACCCACCTGTTTAATGGTAATTTACTTCAAGGAGTAATTTTCATTTTAGGGAATAAAAATTGACTTGGGTGTGACTAGAGATAAAAGGGTACATTGTATTCCAGACTTTAGAAACACCAATCTGAAATAAAGGAAAAAAAACATTACAGTAAATACACATTAAAGCTGTTCTGTCTTATCAGTTACCTAAATGACATTGGATTAGGAGTTAGTTTTTAATGTAGGAAGTTTTCAGAATTCATTTGTGAACTATAATCTGTTATTAGGTACACATCCATTTCTAGGGCTAGCTATACTTTTCCCTTTGGAATATCGCTGACTATATATACTACAGTAAGAATGCTTACACATTACTTGTTGATAAATATTAATGTGTTGTAGGTTAAAATCTGTGCTTAATATTTTGTTGGTAACTTTCATGTAAATAACTTGAAGCAATACTGCTTGCCTTTGAAAATAATCCAATGTTTGGAAAGATATTTGTGGTTTTAAATTCCAGCTTTGTTACTTACTAGTTTTGTACAAGCAGTAACAGTTAGGCTGTTTGAGTAAAGTGGAGATTATTATCATACCTCGTTTACATAGTGAGGTTTAAATGAGATATAATGTATGTAAAACACTAAATAACTGAGAAATATTAAATTTAAATCTCAAATTAATTGTTTTGAATATGTAATTATATATGTGGCTCAAAAGTAAAATGATATCTAAAGATAAACACTGAAAAGTGTTCTTCACCTTGTCTCTTTCTACCATGCCCCCTCCAACTCTAGTATTTAATTAATTAATTTATTTATGGCTGCGTTGGGTCTTTGTTGCTGCATGGGGGCTTTCTTTAGTTGCATCGAGTGGGGGCTACTCTTTGTTGCGGTGCGCAGGCTTCTCATTGCAGTGGCTTCTCTTGTTCCCGAGCACGGTCTCTAGGCACACGGGCTTCTGTAGTTATGGCACACTGGCTCAGTAGCTGTGGCACGCGGCCTCTGGTGCGCAGGCTCAGTAGTTGTGGCGCACGGGCGTAGTTGCTCTGCGGCATGTGGGATCTTCCCAGACCAGGGCTCGAACCTGTGTCCCCTGTATTGGCAGACAGATTCTTAACCACTGCGCCACCAGGGAAGTTTCTAGTATTTATTTTTACTAGTTTCTTGCTTATTCTTCGATAGTTTCTTTATACAGTTACAAGCAAATACAGTTAAATATTTTTTCTTTCCCTTTCCTAAACAAAATGCCTGCCATATAAACTGTGATGCACTTTGCTTTTGATATTTAAAATGTCCTGGAGAGCTCTCCATATCAGTGCACAGAGATTGTTTTCATTTTTCTTCACAGATACATTGTATTTCATTGTGTGGCTGCGTCATCATTTATTCAGGAGGTTCAGTATTGCTGGATAGTTGGCTTATTTCCAGTTTTTTACTGTGATTATGTTATAATGCCACAATGAGTCATCTAGTACTTATGTTATTTCATAAATGTGTAAGTTTATGAGAGAGATTCCCAGAAATGGAATTGTTGAGTTAAAGGGAAAATGCATTGGCAGATACTGCCAGATACAAATCTGGCAGATACTGCCAGATTTCCTTCATAGGGGTTGTGCAGTTTTTGTCCTGCTTCCAGCAATGTATGAGAATACTTGTTTCTCTATAACCTTGCTAGCAGAACGTGTGTTAAACTTACAGATTTTTTGCAGGTCGTTAGGAGAGAATTGGTATGTGGGTGTAGTTTTAATTTGCTGTTCTCATTATAAGTGAAGTTGAACATCTCTTCGAATGTTTAATAGCTGTTTGTGTTTTTCTTCAGATAGCCTGTTTATGTTGCTTGCCCATTTTCCTATTGGGTTGTCCTTCCTTCCTTCCTTCCTTCCTCCCTC
>NW_020175831.1:1998699-2049327 GCF_003031525.2 Neophocaena asiaeorientalis asiaeorientalis | reverse complement strand
CTCCCTCCCTTCCTCCCTTCCTTCCTCCCTTCTTTCCTTCTTTCTTTCTTTCTTTTCCGTAATAACTAAGAATTCTTTTATGTTGGGAATATTAGATCTATGAGTTGCAGATATTTTTTCCCAATTAGTCATTTGTCTTTTTCTTTATAGTCCGTTTTGCTATACAAATACGTTTTGGTAGTTGAGCTCAGTTGTTATCAAAGAGGCCTTCTCCAGGGAATTCCCTGGCAGTCCAGTGGTTAGGACTCTGCTCTTCCACTACAGGGGGCATGGGTTTGATCCCTGTTGGGGAACAAAGATTCTGCAAGCTATCTGGCTCGGCCAAAAAAAAAAAACAGGCCTTCCCCAACTCAGGGCTATAAAGTAATTCATCATATTTTCTTTCAGTATGTTTATGGTTTCATCTTTTACTTGTAAATCTCTAATCCATTTAGAGTTTATCTTTGTGTACACTGCAACACATCGATTCTACTATGTGTATATATTTTTTAAGTATTCCTTTCATAATGTTGTCAAATAATATTTATTAAAGTCTATTCTTTACTGACTTGACACCTTTGGCATATGCTAGATTCCTATAAGTACTTGGGTCTATTTCAAATCTTTCTCTGTTTCATCAGTGTGTCAGTTTATTCATTTCCTAATGTGACACTTTTTAAAAAATCATCAAGACTTTGTACATATTGTAGTATCTGGTAGGGCTGTTCCCTTCATTTTCATAGTGTTCCTGGCTAGTTTTGCTTATTTATTTTTCTGTATAAACTTAATAATCATCTTTCTTCATCACAGAAAAGAAATCTTGTTGGCATTATTATTATGATGACATTCAATAAACTTAATAATCAGCTTTCCTCATCTCTGAAAAAGAAATCTCGTTGGCATTATTATGATTTATGTTAATTTTAAAAGAATTTATAATCTTTTCATTCAGAAACATGGTGTGTTCTTTTACTTGTTCATGTCTACTTTTGAAGTGTTTGGAAAGGTCCTCTTTGTGTTGGTTTTGTACATTTGTACAATTAATTTCTGGGTTTTTTATCTTTTTTGTTGCTTTTGGTATTATAAATGTGGTCTTCTCTTTCGTTATGTTTTCTGTTGTTGTTTGTATATTAAGAATACTTTAAAAAATCAATCTGTTCACGTGATTCTTTGTTAGGTACTGTAGGAAGGTCTTAAAAATGGATAAAATATAGATTAAGGGAAATTGGATATAGCACATTAATTCAGTGGAATACTGTGCAGTTTATATTAAAGTGGACAGGTGCCTGTGACTCATGAAATGAAAAAGTAGGTATTCTGGTTTTGTTTAAGCCCTATGGAAAAAAAGTCTCAAAAATGTATTCAAATGTTAACAATGGTTTTTTGGGGATTGCTAGATAATTTCTTCTTTTTGCATAACTTTTCTGGTGGCAGTTACGAGTCCACAAAAATCCATGTTTTCCTTCCTTGTACATGTCCGTTCATCTTTACTACATTTCCAAATCCACCATGAGAATGGACATGTGTCTGCAGTTTTAGCAGTGGATTGTGAAAAGAAGTGATAGGTGATACTTGTCCTAGATTTTAAGGCATTGACTATGCCTCCTATAGTAGTTGCTTTTCTCCTTTTATGCTGATTTAATTGGAAGTGTTTAGACCATGCAGATGATGGTGGTGCCTTAGAGGATGGTTGAGTCATGTCTTGGAAGGAACCTGGATCCATGAATGACTGCAAGGAGCAGAGCTGCCTCGCTAAGCTGGACCATTTGTTTCAAGATTGAAATTAAAGAGAAATAAACTTTTTGCTTGTTAATTCACTCGAATTTTGGCTCTCTTTGTGTTCTAGTTTTACTGTGGCTTATACACTTGTGTAGGGCTTCCCTGGTGGCGCAGTGGTTGAGAATCTGCCTGCCAATGCAGGGGACACGGGTTCAAGCCCTGGTCTGGGAAGATCCCACATGCTGCGGAGCGACTGGGCCCGTGAGCCACAAACTACTGAGCCCGCGCATCTGGAGCCTGTGCTCCGCAACAAGAGAGGCCGCGATAGTGAGAGACCTGTGGACTGCAATGAAGAGTGGCCCCCGCTTGCCGCAACTAGAGAAAGCCCTCGCACAGAAACGAAGACCCAACACAGCCAAAAATACAATAAATTAAAAAAACAAAAAACCAAACAGAGTTGGTAAAAGCCCACAGGCATAAAGGCGATCATTTAAAAAAATAAAAATACACTTGTGTATTCTAAATATGTGAACACATTACTTTTATAATTAAAAAATCCATTTTCAAAGAATGTAAGATCATACTATACTTATTTTACTGAAACTTGATTTTCTCATTTAAAATATCCTGAATATCTTTCCATGCCATCAAATGCCCCTTTTTGTGTAAATAAACTTTTTATTTGGAATAATTATAGATTTACAGGAAAGTTTCAAAGATAGCACTGAGAGTTCTCATATATCCCTCACCCAGTTTCAGTTTCCTCTTATGTTATCATTGTTTCAATATCCCCTTATTTTACCATGGTGCATTTGTAAAAACTAAGTACATAAAACATGGTACATTTATTAAACCAGCATTGGTCCATTACTATTAACTAAACTCCAGACTTTATTTGGATTGCACCATTTTATCTACTGAAGTTCTTTTTCTGTTCCAGGATCCAATTCAGGAGACCACATCTTATTTACTTGTCATGTTTCCTTAGCCTTCTTTGGTCTCCTCTGATAGTTCTTAGTCTTTCTTTCTTTTTCATGACCTTCACAGTTTTGACAGTTGAAGTGTTTTGTAGTTCCCTCCGATTGGGTTTATCTGATGTTTTTCTCATGATTAAACCAGGGTTATGGGTTTTTGGAAAGAATACCACAGAGGTGAAGTGCCTTTCACATCATATCCAGGAATACATGGTATCTACATGACATCAGGGATATGTAAAGCTTTATCACTCGATGAAGGTGGTGTTTGCCAGGTATTTTCACTGTAAAGTTACTATTTTTTCCTTTTCATATTTTTCCTTTTCTTTGGAAGCAAGTCAAATCTAGCCCACAGTAAAAGGGAAAGGGAAAAATACCCATTTTTGAAGGCTGAATTTAATTTGATAGATATCAAACTTGATGTCCAAAGACCAACTTTGGATACTTGAAATTTTCTGCTTTGCTTCTGTGGGCAGCTGACCAATCAGCATGGAACCAGGCTTGAATTTCCTTCTTTAATTGCACATTGTATAGCCTACAAGTTGGGAACAAGAGAGGAATAAATGGGATTGGAGAATATACTTGTGTCCCTCCCCAAATGCCTCATTTTTTTCTATTTGTCATCTTGATCTGGAAATCAAAGTTAAATTCCCTATCTCTGGAGATCTGAACATTTCTGGTAGTACAATGGGAAGATTTAACTGAGTACCATTATATTGAGTTCCATTTAGGGCCAGTACTATGCTGGGCCTTTCACATGAATCATAGTTAATCTTTAGAACAATCTTAAGAGGAAAGTACATTTTACCACAAAGAAACTGAGACTAGATTTTGACTTGCCTAATGTCATTCAGCTTATAAGAGGTAGTATCTAGGTCAAAACCATTTCTTCCCCCACCTCCTTTTTTTCCATCTTATATATCCCAGTGCCACCGGTTCTTTTGTCTCTACATCAATAAGAACAACCTAGTTATCATTAAATATAGGTATATGATAGCTATTTGGTGTACTTAACAGGTAGTATGAAAAGATGAAAACTATTAGTGCTGTGTGTTGTAATCAGATTTTCAAGTTAGGATTCTCTTTTCCCCAACCTAGATCACGTGCTGCCCTATTTTCTCTGCCCTAGTGTATACTTCCTGAATACCTGAAGAAACCCGTAAGAGACTGGGCTCTCCTGGTCTCAGTTCCAGCTTGCTGTTGCACAGCTGATGGTTGGATTATCAATAGCTTGACTTTGCCATTGGCCAGTTCATTCTGATGCCAGTGGCTGATATAACTGATTTCTCCCTCAGAACTGATGATGGTAAACTTTTTCTGAGAGTATGTTAATATGCAGATATAGTAGTCATATTAGCAAAGATTGACCTTTTTGTGGTTGTTGAAGTAGTGTCCCATTTTCTTAAAGAGATGTCAGAGTTTTTAATGGTATCTTTAGAGATTTGTTTTAGGCAATAAATGAAATGTTTAAAAAGTAAAATTATGCTGTATATTTGATGGTAATAAATACTGAGGAAAATAAAGTACAGAAAGAGGATAGTAAGTGTTTGGGTGGGGATTGCAGTTTTTTTTTTTTTTTTGCGGTACGCGGGCCTCTCCCTGTTGTGGCCTCTCCCGTTGCGGAGCACAGGCTCCGGACGCGCAGGCCCAGCGGCCATGGCTCATGGGCCCAGCCGCTCCACAGCACGTGGGATCTTCCCGGACCGGGGCACGAACCCGTGTCCCCTGCATCGGCAGGCGGACTCTCAACCACTGCGCTACCAGGGAAGCCCCAGGGATTGCAGTTTTAAACACTGCAAAGGAAGGCTTCACTGAGAAGTTGGCATTTGAGTAAAGAACTAAAGGAGGTAAGGGATCAAATTATTTAAATTTTGGGGGCACAGTAGAAAATGCAAGGGGCCTGAGGTGGAGTAGGGCCTGGTGTTTTTGAGTTCTGTTCTTCTATATCCACCTGTATCATATACTCTTCTTTTCCTTTTAGTATAACAGGTGAGTTGTCCCTGCCAAGGCCAACTTGTTAAATCTGCTTCCCTCTCACATGTGATTGTGATCCTGCTGCCCTGCTCTCTCTTTCCTGTATCATGTTTCCTCTCTATTGATTTGTTCCCATGACTGTGCAAACATGGGGTAATGACCCCGTCCAGCTACTACTCTATTCTCTTTTGCAACGAGACTGAAAAGAGGTTGTTTGTACTGTGTCCACTTCTTTGCATTCCATTCTTTTTTTTTTTTAACTTCAGTGAGGTTTTGCCCCCCAAAAGAGCATTTGAGAATGCTCTTGTCTAGGTCATCAATAACCTCCACGTTGCCAAATGCTCCTTTTTCATCATTCTCTGTGAGTAAATAATAGCCAGTTATCCATTTACTTTATTATCTGTTTCTCCTTCTAGTATGTAAGTTCCATGACAGTATGCACATGGGTGCCCCTCGATATTTGTTGAATGTGTGGGTACGTGTTGCTACATACGTCCTTGTACATACCTTACAT
Source organism: Neophocaena asiaeorientalis asiaeorientalis (assembly GCF_003031525.2). Taxonomy (NCBI): domain Eukaryota; kingdom Metazoa; phylum Chordata; class Mammalia; order Artiodactyla; family Phocoenidae; genus Neophocaena; species Neophocaena asiaeorientalis. The sequence goes on along the minus strand of NW_020175831.1, from coordinate 2,044,167 downwards.
ACACGATTGTCCACTTGCCTGAGGTTTTTTTCCTTAGGGTAAGTTGCTAAAAGTAGAAATTACTGAGCCAAAGAGTGTACACATTTTAAAGGCTTGTTAGTAAGCTGCCTCCTTAACCAGAACATACTGTTAGTATTTGTTTATCTTTAGGCTTTAGCATTTATTATGAACACCTCTTAAATGCTTTTAATATTTTAGATTTGTATGTTTTCCCAGATAGCCAAAATTCCAGTGTAACTTACAGTTTCTTTAATATTCTGTCTATAGTCTAATAGAAAAAGGTGCTCCTGAAGTTTTGTGTCCACAGAGTATTGGAGACTTAGAATATCATCGAAGCAGTATGACTGTCTTTAGGAAAGAAGTTTTAGCCATTATACTGCATCCTGCTGTCTTATCTGAGGAGTAACACATTTGCTAGAGGTATTTTCCTTTAGATTGCTGCCCCAGTCAGAGGTCAAGTACTGTGGTAACTACACTTTTGCTATATTGATTGAAGAAACTTTGCACTAACACACACACACACACACACACACACCAGATTTGTACCCTGATCATATGGGGGTGGATTTCTGATTCTGGACTTAAAAGTCGAAGAGTTTGATTTTACTCACATATTCCCAATACTTTGTTGTTAAAATGTAGGCATTTGATAAGAATATTGATAAGGCTATGGATAAGAATAAAAATGGATAAGAATAAAAATGGATACATTTGTTCTATAGTTGTAGTGTTATACTGAATGTAAATTTTTTCCATGTAAATATTATATTTATAACAAACTATATTTTATTATGGAATCTTTAGATTTTTTTCCTTCATTGAAAGAAATGTTTCTGCTATTATTAGCTAGTAGCTGCTGTTTTCAGTGTGTAGTTTTTTGCTTGATTATATGTTATAAAATAAACTTAAGTTTGCCCTAGACTGCTAAACTCAATAGTTGCATGTTAGCTTATTGTTAGGAATAGGGTTCTTGTAAATTTGGAAGGGAAGAGTAAAATTAATGTGAAAAATAAAGATATTAAGATATCTTCTCTTTCATTAATCTTTCACAACAAATTAATTTTCTTTTTCTGGTTCTTGTTATGTGACTGGCAAGTGAAATGTAAGTTTAGTTACCAGTCCAGAATGTTTTAGGAACATGGAGTTTTTGAATTATAACCATCACTGCTATCTAACAAGTGATAGCAAACATTTATTAAATACCTACAATGTAAAGCCCTTAGGGCTAGGTTAATAAAATTCATAATATATCTGTCCTTAAAAAATTCACAGCCAAATTGGGAAATTAAGACAAATGATAGCATTCATAATAACTCAGAATTAGTCAATAAATGGAAGTTTATTATAATGTTATTACCACCAATAGAAATGTCTATTTAACCTTTACATATTGTCAGGCATCCCACGTGAGCTTCTGTCTGTTTTACAGATAATTGAGTAAAAATATTTAGAGGTTCTATAATTACTGATAGTGAAGATTTTTAAAGTATTCCTTTAGTTAAGGTAGGGTGCCCCTAAAAGAGCCTTGTAGGCCAGCGAAGATATATATTTGAATATCTAGCATATCGACATGAAGTTTAGAATTTTTAAAAAACTGAACTCAGTATTATGTAACAATGTTCATACGTAACTACTTTGAGAAGTTTCTGTTCTTTTAAACTTTGAAGTACTAATAGCCTGCAATTTTTCACATTGTTGTCATACTGTAGCCATTAAGTTGCACTTTGAGAATTTGGGGTATTAGTGAGAATTTTATTAGTAAGTTTTTAAATTCTCTTCTTGGTTGTGTTTTCCCCCCACCCCCGATATGGGTAAAATAAACTGTCAATACTTACAGTTAAAAATAGAAAATGCAGGGCTGCCCTGGTGGCGCAGTGGTTGGGAGTCCGCCTGCCGGTGCAGGGGATGCGGGTTCGTGCCCCGGTCCGGGAGGATCCCGCGTGCGGCGGAGCGGCTTTGCCCGTGAGCCATGGCCGCTGGGCCTATGCGTTTGGAGCCTGTGCTCCGCAAACGGGAGAGGCCACAACGGTGAGAGGCCCACATATTGCAAAAAAAAAAAAAAAAGAAAGAAAGAAAAATGCATGAACGTATGTGCGTATAATCTGCTCATTATTTTTTTTATTTTTTTTTGCGGTACGCGGGCTTTTCACTGTTGTGTCCTCTCCCGTTTGCGGAGCACAGGCTCCGGACGCGCAGGCTCAGGGGCCATGGCTCATGGGCCCAGCCGCTCCGTGGCATGTGGGATCTTCCCAGACCGCGGCACGAACCCGTGTTCTCTGCATCGGCAGGCGGACTCTCAACCACTGCGCCACCAGGGAAGCCCTCATTATCCTTTTAGTTTAAGCATTATCCTTGGTTTAAATTTAAGTCATATACCTCAGATCATAAACTAAACCAATCCAAAATAAGGCATAATGTTCTGGCATCTTCCTTACACTTCTGTATTTCCTGGTAGAAGTGGAGATTTTGAAAATAAGAGGAGATATTCCTTAGAAGGAGATTTTAATGTTGCTGTTATTTAAAATAAGTTAAGTTGCTTATTTTTCCTTTAAAAATTTGTACCAGTTTTCAGAAGTCAGGAGTTTATCTAGCTTGTACAAGTTTTGGGGAACTAATTCTACAACATAAAATAATTTTGCTATCTTTTCTCTTTGTGATTAAATATTTAAACCAAGCATAAAATTTAGGTTAAAGATATTAGGAAGAAAATAAAATATATATGTATTTGATTTGAAATATACTTATTTCATAGGCTCATATAAAGACAATTTAAATTAGCTGGCACAATTTATGCAGAAAGTAATAACAGTTTGATCATATGAAGTGTGTTTACGTCTGTTTTTCTGTTTGTCTTAAGGAAGTAGAGTAAGTCTATTAAAATTTTTCTTGTTTGCTAAATTTAAATAATTAAATTTAGATCTTTTTCCAGAGCGCTGAGGAACTGGTATTTGTTCCTTTGTGGAAGGAGGTGGATTCATAAATTAATAATGGCTTATTAGTTCAATAGTGGTAGTTTGAAAAACCATGTATATTTCCATGTTCTATTTTACATTTGAGGTTATGCAAAAGTAGTTAATATTTATGTTCTGATATTTTAAAAAAATTATCTGCTTTGAATTGATTTAGTGATTCATAGATTATAGTTGTTGTGTTGTTTTTTGTTTTTCTTTTTTATACCGGTGTTTAGTTTATCCTTAAAGTTAGTTTAGTTCTTCATAGGGAACTGTGTTTTTTTTAATATATATAAATTTATTCATTTTATTATTTTAATTTTTTTTTTTTGGCTGTGTTCGGTCTTCATTGCTACACGCAGGCTTTTCTCTGGTTGCAGCGAGTGGGAGCTACTCTTCGTTGTGGTGCGCGGGCTTCTCATTGCAGTGGCTTCTCGTTGCAGAGCACAGGCTCTAGGTGCGTGGGCTTCAGTAGTTGTGGCACATGGGCTCAGTAGTTGTGGCTTGCGGGCTCTAGAGTGCAGGCTCAGTAGTTGTGGCGCACGGGCTTAGTTGCTCCGTGGCATGTGGGATCTTCCCGGACCAGGTCTTGAACCCATGTCCCCTGCATTGGCAGGAGGATTCTTAACCACTGCGCCACCAGGGAAGCCACAGGGAACTGTGTTTTGATTTGATTAGTAATTAGAAAATAGGCATTTAAAAATTTTTGCATAGGCTTCTAAAATGCCACTAAATATCTCTAAGAATACTGAAAAATACCTATATTTGGTTTACATGTATAATAAATTCTGAAAATTATTTAATGAAATTATTACATATAGTTGATATTTCAAGTATAAAAGGGTTTGGATAAAACTGAAGTGAATTTATTAGCAATTTGAAATGTACAGCTTTTTAATGTGATTGAATCCAGTATTTTAAAGAAGGTTAGTATATTCTGAACCCATTAGAGAATTGGTTAAATTGGGGTAAGTCAAGGACTTTTTGTAAATTAAGATTTTTCTTTAAGATCTGTTTTTTTCTTTTAAGTGGTATTAATTTCTTGAGGAATTCATATTTTCTGATTAAGCATGTTAGGGTTTGCCTGAAAAAAAATTTAAATGATCCAGATGTACTTGATTTTATTAAACTGGCTGACTTTATTGTAGGTCCATTGCCATTTGCTTATGGTTTCTGGCTTTTACAAGTGGTGAATAATAGTGCTCTTAAATTGGATTTATGCTGACTTTTAAGAAACATATTTGTTCCACGCAGTCTAAGAAGCGCAGAGATCCATGTCAATATTAAGAATTCATATTTTCCTTGAACAGAAGGTTGTGTTAAAATGGTACATGGTATGTTTTCATTGCCTGTTGAAAGACTTTCATGCAGTTAAAATAAGCATTTTGATGGTGGTTGAATTAAGAGTTTTTGTCAGTCTCTTCTCATCATGGATGATTAGACTAAAACGTCTGCTTGTCTTGACTTGAGATCACCACAGCTTCAGATAACATGCTTTGTGATTGAAGGTCGAAATATTTTGAATTCTAATAGGCTGCCAGATGAATTGCTTGAAATAGACTGTAAAATTTCAAGGCTTCCTTTTCCATCTGCTGTGAAAAGAACCATTGGGAATGGTTGAGCTTGATGATCATAGAATTACTGTATGGTGATTCTAAAACCCTCAAAGGGAAGTTGCTATGGAGATCTAGTTCCAAACTGAAATGATTCACCTTTGAAAGGCTGCAGGGTCTGAGGAGCTGAACACATCATTGTTCAGGTGGTCATTGGTTAGGAAATTGCTGGTGCCTGTGTAATCAGCATTCCTGTGGTAGTTAACGATCTAAAAAGGTTTGTTCTGAATGATGTGGGACAACAGCAGTGTGCATAAGATGGCTTCTCTCAATCATGGTTTGCTCAGCCTGGGGCTTGTAAAAATACAGTACTAAATAGCACAGAAAGGAACTGCTTCATTGAGGAAATCTTTTGAAAACAAAATTTTGCATTGATGAGTTTGACATAAAAAAAAAAGGTTCCTTTTTAAAATAAAGTTTTTTGCAGAAACATACTTTGTTTTCTTCGTTTTATTGCACCCCCATTTTGTGATAAGAAGCTCTTTATTTCTCTAGGTCCAGGACCATGGTGAAATATTCAGCTTTTAATATCCTAAATACCTTGTCAAGAGCCTCTTCGTATAGCCACAGGGTCACATGAGGAGTTTAGAAAAGCCCCAAATCATAGAGAATGAATCTAGGAAAGTCCCTAAGTTATTAGGAGTAGAATGCAATTAATCCCTCTATAGCAAATTGATCCCCTCAAATTTTTTATTTTTTGTGATAGCATTATTTTATTTTATTATTTTTTAGTTTATTATTTTAAATTTTATTTTTGGCTTTGTTGGGTCTTTGTTGCTGCGCGCAGGCCCTCTCTAGTTGCGGCGAGCGGGTGCTACTCTTCTTTGCAGTGCATAGGCTTCTCATTGCGGTGGCTTCTCTTGTTGTGGAGCATGGGCTCTAGGCGCATGGGCTTCAGTAGTTGTAGCTCACGGGCTCTTGAGCGCAGGCTCAGTAGTTGTGGCTCACAGGCTTAATTGCTCTGTGGCATGTGGGATCTTCCCAGACCACGGATCCAACCCGTGTCCTCTGCATTGAGCAGGCAGATTCTTAACCACTGCACCACCAGGGAAGTCCCAGGCAACACAATTTTAAATTGATATTGTTTACAATTTTTTCTTCTATGATTTTTACTAAAAATTTTTAATCACCTTTCACTTTTATTTCTAGAAACCTGAGACCAGAATAATTTTTGAAATTCGTTTGACAACAAATCATTGTAAACTGCTTTTCTCCCATATTAAGATTTCAAAATATGTGAAATTCAATCTTAATTTCCTAAGAGCCTATAATGTTGAGCTTCTGTAATCAAGTATGAAATCTTATCAAAGATAATTTTATATATTGTTTCTCTAGATAAGAAGTTTTCCCCAAACATTATTGAGGTATATTTTACGTATAATAAAATCACCCATTCTTACTGTACAGCTTGATGAATTTTGTTTATTGTATACAGTATGTTCCCACCATCACAATCAATAAATACATTTTAATCATCCTAGAATGTTTCCTCATATTCTTTTGCAGTTCCTCCAACCCTTTTGCTCTAGAAACCACTAGTCTGCTTTCTATCATTATAGATTTATCATTTTTAGAATTTCATATAGTATCATATGGTTTGTTTGTGTTAGACTTTTTTAAACTAGCATAATGTTTTTGAGATTTATCCATATTGTAAACATTTTGTTCTTTGTTATTGCTATGGTCATGATAGTATGGATATATCACAGTTTGCTTATCCATTTATTAGTTGGTGGGGATGTTTGAATTTCAAATTTCCAACTTTACTGTTATGAATATAGGTATTCAAGTCTTTGTGTGAGCATATATTTCTATTTTTATAAATATTATACCTAGAAATGGACTTGCTGAAACATATGGTAAATATATGTTTAGCTTTATAAGATACTGCCACATACTGTTTTCCAAAGTGGCTGTTGGAAATTCCCTGGTGGTCCAGTGATTAGAGCTGCATGCTTTCACTGCCAAGGGTGCAGGTTCAATCCCTGGTTGGGGAACTAATATCCCTCAAGCTGTGCGGTGTGGCCAAAACAAAACAAAGTGGCTGCAATTTTCATTTCACACCAGCAATATGTGAGTTCCAGATACTCTTCATCCTCTTCAACACTTGATATTGTCAGTCATTTAAACTTTAGACATTCTAAAGGGTTTCTCATTGTGGCTTTAATTTCTGTTTTCCAGATGATTAATGATGAACATCTTTTCACGCTCATCTTTATGTCTGCTTTGGTAAAATATCTGTTCAGACCTTTTGCCTGTATTAAATTGAACTGTTTGTATTATTTAGAGCTGAAAGAGTTCTTTGTATGTTCTGGCTACAAGTCCTTTATCAGATATATGTTTGTGAAATTTTCTCCCAGACTGTGGCTTGCCTTTTTGTTTTCTTGATTTTGTCTTTCAAAGAGCAAAAGTTTTTCATTACGATGTTCCTTTTATCATTTTTATCTCCAGTGACTCATTGCTTTTTGTACCCTGTTTAAGAAATCTTTACCCAACTCAGTGTCACAAAGGTTTTCTTTTATTAAAGTTTAATAATGTTAGTACTTACATTTATGTCTGTCATCCAGTTTAATTTTGCATATGGCATGAGGTAAGGGGTTAAAGTTAATATTTTTCAATACAGATAGCTAGTTGTTTCAGAAACATCTGATATTTTCTCTCAGTGAATTTACTTGGCACCTTGTCAGAAATCAGTTGACCACATTTTGGGGTCAAATGTTGGTCTATTTCTGGACTCTATTCTATTCCATTGTTCTGTCTATTCTGCCAATACCACACTGTTTTGATTACTGTAGCTTTAGTAAGTTTTAAAATCAAATAGTATAGGTATTCTAACTTTGTTCTTTTTCAAGATACTTTTGGCTTTTCTAGGTTCTCTATACAAATTTTAGATTCAGCATTAATTTCTACAAATTAAGAAACAGCCTACTGGCTTCCCTGGTGGTGCAGTGGTTGAGAGTCCGCCTGCTGATGCAGGGGACACAGGTTTGTGCCCTGGTCCGGGAAGATCCCACATGCCACGGAGCGGCTGGGCCCGTGAGCCATGGCCCCTGAACCTGTGCGTCCGGAGCCTGTGCTCCGCAACAAGAGAGGCCACAACAGTGAGAGGCCCACGTACCGCAAACAACAACAACAACAACAAACAAAAAAAACCAGCCTGCTGAGTTTTTATTGATTTTTGACTTTGTATTGAAACTAAATATGGAGACTCCCACTCTGTGAACACGGTAAATCTCTTAATTTACATAGGTCTCCTATCAACAATATTTTGTATTGATAGGTTATAGTATACAGGTTTTGTACATATTTTTAAAATTTATCCTGAAGTATTTAAAAATTTTTTTCTTGCTATTGTAGGTTATTTGTATATGCCCTTAATCAGGTTGAAGAAGTTCTCTTCTATTCATAGTTGCCTGAAGACTTTCATCCTGAATGGGTACTGGATTTTATCAAACACATTTCTTTTTTTTTGGCTTAACAAAAGGAGTTTATTTGTCTTACATATGAAAAAATTCAAGGGTTGGTTCAGCAACCCAACAATGTCATAAAAGCCCAGATTATTTTTATCTTTTCACGTTTCCACCCTTAGTATTTCCATGATATCCTCTCTCCAAGCCTCATATTATTACATGATAGCAGCTAAAACTAGGAAGTAATTGGCAAGCTCTCCTTAAATTGCCCATTTTTGGATTGGGTGGTTTGGTTTTTTGATACTGAGTTGCATGAGCTGCTTGTAAATTTTGGAGGTTAATCCTTTGTCAGTTGCTTCATTTGCAAATATTTTCTCCCATTCTGAGGGTTGTCTTTTCGTCTTGTTCATGGTTTCCTTTGCTGTGCAAAAGCTTTTAAGTTTAATTAGGTCCAATTTGTTTATTTTTATTTCCATTTCTCTAGGAGGTGGGTCAAAAAGGATCTTGCTGTGATTTATGTCATAGACTGTTCCAAATGTACTTCTTTTTGTTATTGAAATGATCATATGGTGTTTCTTTTTTATTGTATTAATATGGTGACTTCCATAGACTGATTTTTGGATAATAAGCTGCTCGTATTGCCAGAATAAACTTAGTTATTCATGATGAATAATCCTTTTTGCATTATGTTTGATTTGATTTGCTAAGATATTTTTTAAAGGATTTTTGCATCTGTGTTAATGAGGGATCATCAGTTCTGTGGTTTTCTTTTCTTTCTTTTTTCCAGATCTTTGTCTGATTTGGATATGAGGGTTATATTAGCCCTATAAATTGAGTTCGAAAGTATTTCTTCCTTGATTTTCTGAAAGAGTTTGTGGAGGATTAGTGTTATTTTTACCCTAAATGTTTTTTTTTTTTGGTTTTGTTTTTTTTTGCGGTACGCGGGCCTCTCACTGCTGTGGCCTCTTCCATTGTGGAGCACAGGCTCTGGACGCGTAGGCTCAGCAGCCATGGCTCACGGCCCCAGCCGCTCTGCAGCATGTGGGATCTTCCCGGACCGGGGCACGAACCCGTGTCCCCTGCATCGGTAGGCAGACTCTCAACCACTGCGCCACCAGGGAAGCCCTACCATAAAAGTTTGATAGAATTTACCAGTAAAGCCACCTAAGCCTGGAGTTTTCTTTCCTTTTTTTTTTTTTTAATGTGTGTGTAAATCCATACTTTATTACACTGAGTTGGCTTAAAGTGAATTATAGTTGTGATACAGGGCAGAGCAACGTTTAGGAGTGAATTCAGAGGTAATGACTCTCTCTGAGCAGATACAACAATTCAGAACTTTGTATGAGATGATTTAGAGGAGGAGTTGCCAAATAAGTCTGGTGAAAGGCACTTCTTAGAGAACACTGAGCATGCGCAAGCTTTCTACATCAAGATCCTGACAGTGTGGTTGGGGAAGGCCAGCAGACAAGCTCTTATGACATCATCAGAAAGTGTCATCTAAAGATGACAATGGTCATCTTTAGATCTTTGGCTGTCTTTTTAAAGAAACATTTTTCCCTTCATTTCCTTGTTATTATTTAGTTGTTTTATTTATTTATTTATTTATTTATGGCTGTGTTGGGTCTCCGTTGCTGCACATGGGCTTTCTCTAGTTGTGGCGAGCGGGGGCTACTGTTCGTTGCAGTGCATGGGCTTCTCATTGTGATGGCTCCTCTTGTTGTGGAGCATGGACTCTAGGCATGTGGGCTTAGTAGTTGTGGCATGCGGGCTCAGTAGTTGTGGTTCTTGGGCTCTAGAGCGCAGGCTCAGTAGTTGTGGCACATGGGCTTAGTTGCTCTGGGGCATGTGCGATCTTCCTGGACCAGGGATCGAGCCTGTGTCCCTGCATTGGCAGGCAGATTCTTAACCACTGTGCCACCAGGGAAGTCCCTCCTGTTTAATTTCTTAAAGTGAGAACTCATATCATTGGTTTTAGAGCTTCTTTTTTTTTTTCCAGTTTATTTTTGGCTGCATCCAGTCTTAGTTGCAGCACATGAGATCTTCGTTGAGGCATGCGGGATCTTTCGTTGTGGCGCGCGGGCTTCTCTCTAGTTGTGGCATACGGGTTTTCTCTTCTTTAGTTGTGGCGCACAGACTCTAGGGCACGTGGGCTCTGTAGTTGTGGAGTGCAGGTTCCAGAGTATGTGGGCTCTGTAGTTTGCGGCACATGGACTCTAGTTGAGGTGTGCAAGCTCATTAGTTGTGGTGCGTGGGCTTAGTTGCCTTGTGCATGTGGAATCTTTGTTCCCTAACCAGGGGTCGAACCCTCATCCCCTGCATTGGCAGGTGGATTCTTTACCACTGGATCACCAGGGAAGTCCCTAGAGCTTCTTTTTTAATGTAATCATTTAAAGTTACACTTTCCTCTAATACTGCTTTTACTGCATTCCACGTATTTTGATATGTTGTATTTTTATTATCATTTTAAAATATTTTCTTATTTCTCTTGTAATTTCTTCTTAATTCTTAAGAAGTATGTGTGTTTCTGAATGTTTGGGGTTTACTTGTTATGCTTACTGTTACTGATTTCTAATTTAGTTTCTTTGTGGTCAAGGATCATATTGTGTATGGTTTAAGTTTTAGTCTTTTTATGTTTATTGAGACTTGTTTTTTGACTCAGTGTGTAGTATGGGCCAACTGAGCTGTGTACTCTTGAGAAGAATGTATACTTTGTTATTATTAAGTAAATGTTTGATAAATATCAATCATTTAAGTGAAGTTGATTGGTAGCATTTTTCATATCTTCTGTGTATTTATCGATTTTTTTTTTTTTTTTTTGGTCTGGTCTATCAATTTAGTTAAGAGAAGGTTATAAAAAATCTCCAGCTCTTGATTGTGGAATTGTCTATTTTGTCTTAATTTTGTCAATTTCGATTTCCTATATTTTGAAGTTTTGTTATAAAGTATATACACATATATGAATATGTGCCTTCCTAATGAATTTACTTTTTCTCATTATAAAATATCCTTTTATCTTTAGGAATACTTTTAATTTTGAAATCATAAGATAGTTAGAGCCACTATAACTATCTTATGTGTATTGTTTTCCATTCATTTACTTTCAACCAATCAACGTCTTTATATTTAAAGTACATCTCTTGTACAGAGCATATAGTTATGTCCTGTTTTATTAATTTTGATAGTTGGCAACTACTAAAATGCATCGTTTAATGTACTTATTGATAGGTTTAGATTTGTGTGCTTCTCTGTGTTCTCTTTGTTGCTTCTGTGTTTTGTTCGTTTCTCTTTCTATGTATTATTTTAGTATTTGAAGATTTCTTAGGGTTTCATTTTAGTATTCATCTTGGTTTTTAACTAGACTTCACCTTTTTTCTTTAGTTGTTGCTTTTTCATTTACAATACACATCCTTAACTTTTCACTGATAGTGTGTAGATGTTTTTAAGTTTCTTACAGTTTACATAGCTTATATCGTATCATTTCATGTAAAATATAAAAACCTTGCAACTATATAAACCCATACTCCCTTCCAGTCCTTTGTGCTATAGTTGTTGTATGTAATACTCTACATATATAAATGCAACAATTAAAAAATTGAGATCAAATTCACATAAAATTAACCATTTAAAAATGTACATTCCAGTGGCCTTTAGTACATCCCACAAACGGCTTTTGCTTTAAACATATGTTTGTATTATAAATAAATCAAGAAGACAAAAACAGAAAAAATTAGTCTGTTGCATTTACTCAAATATTTGCCATTTCTGATGCTCTGTTTTTTTTCGGAGAATCTGAGGTTCTATCTATTGCATGTCCTTCTACTCTGCCATCTTGAAATGTATCTCCTGAGGTTCTACCTATTATCATTTCCCTTAAGCTTGAAGACGTCTTCCAAATGTTTAAGTGTAGGGCTGTTGGCAATGAATTCTCTCCGTTTTCTTTCATCTGAAAATGTCTTTATTTCAGTGTCATTCTTTAAGAATATTTTTGCTGGGTATAAAATTCTTAGTTGAAAGGTTTTTTGGTTTTCCTTTCTGTACTTTAAAACTATTGCACTCTTCTGACCTTAGTTTTTGATGAGAAATCAACCATTAATTGAAACATTTTTCTTTTTCTGCTTTCAAGATTTGCTCTTTATTTTTGACATTTGTGTTGTACCTCTGCTATTTTGTCTGCCATTGAGTGTGTCTCTTCATGGACTTCTTTGAGTTTATTTTATTGGTATTCATTGAACTTCTTCAATCTGTAAATTTCTGTCTTTCAATAAATGTACATACACTTTTACTCATTAATTTTTCAAATATTTTTTCTGCCCTCCTAGGACTGTAATTACATGCATGCTGGACCATTTTATATAATCTAATAGATCTCTGAGACTGTTCATTTTTGCTTAATCTATTTTTCTGTGTTACTCAGACCAGATAGTTTGTATTGATTTATCTAAAAGTTAACTCATCTCAATTTGGCTGTTATGTCCATACAGGGTTTTTTTTTTTAAGGTATTGAGCACAGGCTCTGGACGTGCAGGCTCAACGGCCATGGCTCACGGGCCTAGCCGCTCCGCAGCATGTGGGATCTTCCTGGACCGGGGCACGAACCCGTGTCCCTGCATCGGCAGGCGGACTCTCAACCACTGCGCCACCAGGGAAGCCCACTTCTGATTTTTTAAAAATCATTTTTATTTCTCTGCTGGCAGTGCCTGACTTTTGTTCATCATGTGCATATTTGTTTTTATTTACTGAAGATAGTTTTAATAGGCACTTAAAATTTTCCTTAGCTACTTCCAATATCCAGTCATCTCAAGTTCAGTTTCACTTGTTTCTTTTCTCTTAACAATATGTTTGATTTTCCTTAGGTAATTTTGGATTGTATCCTGGACATTGTGAATATTAAGTTATAATTCTGGATTCCATTGTTTTTCTCTGCTGTGTGTTGTTTCCTTTGTATTAGTAGGCAATTGGACTTGAACTACAAACTCCATTTCTCAGTTTGTACCTCCCGTTTCACTTCAGATATTTTGTCTTTAACTAGTCTGCTTTGAGTCTGCCCTGCCCATGCATGGTTCTGGCATCAGGTAAAGAGAAGTGTGTACAGAATTTGGGGATTCCTTCTATTTTCCGTTGCTCTCTCCTGTCCCTTTGCATTCTTTCATTGCCATAGTTTCCCTGGCTTTACTTTTCTGGTTCCCCAGACCAGACAATTTATCTGCTTCTTGTGCTGTGCTGCCTACACTTGGCTCCAGAGAAAGTCTTGAAAATAGGAATCCACTTCGTATAACTCCCCTCCTTTAAGAATGTATTCTCAACTAGTCTGTCTTTGTTGTTCAGTGCCTTTAGGTAGCTGCTTTATTTGTATCTTGTCTTGTTCTGTAGCACTTTTCCCCCCTAGAGTGGGGAGTGGTAGTTTTCCAGTGAGATTTTACCATGCCATTATTGAAAATGGAAGCCCTGTGGGTGGAGTTTTAGGCTCCCTAATAACTCAGTGGCACGCCAAAACTGGAATACAATTTCTTTTCAGATTTGTACACCAGCACTTCCTATAGTGATAGCATGCATATTAAGGCAGTGGGTTTTGAACCTTAAGAAAAATGTATTTGAGATTTATAGTTAAATTCAACTTCTTACCAAAATATAGTTGAATCCTGAATTGATTATTATACAGTATTTATCCTTAGTAATAATATATTATCATTATACCTTGATTATTATAAAATTCTGTTGAGTGACTAATTGATAATTATAAGTATTACATTTCTGAGGATTCTGAATTTACTTGTGCTGCAGTGTTATCTCTCATATAGCCTTTGGGGCTAAATTGAAGAAGATATAAAAGATTCAGTCCAGTGTGTTAGTTACTAAATGGTAACTAATTTATATTTACTGATGGGAATATTTTTGTTGGGGATAGGTTAAATATTGTATTGACTTCTGGGTTTTTTCCCTGTTTAAAAAAAAAAATTACTTAAGATTCTTCAAGACTTCCTGTTGCGGAGCACAGGCTCCGGACGCACAGGCCCAGCAGCCATGGCTCACGGGCCCAGCTGCTCCGCGGCATGTGGGATACTCCCGGACCGGGGCACGAACCTGCGTCCCCTGCATCGGCAGGCGGACTCTCAACCACTGTGCCACCAGGGAAGCCCTGTTGATACCTTTTAATGTGAGCTTGTATAACAATTAAAATGACAGTATTATAAAAGAAGACATAGTAAGTACATTCTTAACTGAATATTCACAGTAGGAGAAGGGAAGAGAACCTTAAAATATTTTTCCCTTAAAGAAAGTCTAAATTAATATCTTTTAGCATGGTAAATTTGGGCCATAAATTGGAGTTACTAGGTAGATAAATCAGTAGTACAAGAAATTAATTTTACTGCATCTTTGTGCCCATTATTTTAAAGGTAGTACTGATGATCATCACTAACAGAAGTTTTATAGCAGACTGTATTATTACAGAACAGAATTTTGCAGATATTTAAAATTATATGGATGGAGATACTTCACAAAATGATAAAGGACTGCTATTGTACTCTGTAATAGTAGCAATAAAAACAGCCTTCCTCTTGGGGACCAGAACCCCATTCAAATAAGCTATTCGTCTGTTTGTTTGGTTTGAGATTTTCTAGTTCATGTTCAGATCATGTTTCCCAGGTATGTGAACTGGCACTGCCACTCCCACAGTTGGATTCTTGTCAGAGCTTCCTAGTCTTCTGTTGTGTCTGTGTGCTCATAAGTGATAGCTGTCTTCACTCTGTGTAGGAAATTTCTTCTCAAAGGCTTTGTTAAATCTTCCTATTCAGCAGGAGGGAAATTTAGGTTCCAGTTGTGTAAGTACATTGGCTTATTTTTAGTATATGAATTGAAATTCTTAAAGCTGGGTCAAAAGTAAAATGTTCATCAGGTACATTAAAAAAATATCAGATATTATCTTCTGATAAATATTAGGAGGTGACATTTAAGCTATGAGTGATAAATTATTTGCTAGACAATGAAAAGAGGAAAGACATTCTCAGTATCTTATAAGGTACAGTTTAACTGAAATTATTTGACAAGCTAATCCAATTTCTTTGTTAGGAGGTACTCTTACATACAATCGATGAGGGCTTAAACTCATTTAAGTGAATCTTTTTTTAAAATTAATTAATTTATTTATTTATGGCTGTGTTGGGTCTTCGTTTCTGTGTGAGGGCTTTCTCCAGTTGTGGCAAGGGGGGGCCACTCTTCATCACGGTGCGCGGGCCTCTCACTATTGCAGCCTCCCTTGTTGCAGAGCACAGGCTCTAGACGCGCAGGCTCAGTAGTGTGGCTCACGGGCCCAGTTGCTCCGCGGCAGGGGGGATCCTCCCAGACCAGGGCTCGAACCTGTGTCCCCTGCATCGGCAGGCAGACTCTCAACCACTGCACCACCAGCGAAGCCCAAGTGAATCATCTTATGTTTAAGGGAGAAGTAAAACTTGAACTGGATAGACTTTGGCTAGGTGAAAGGGGATAGTACCAACACTTGTTCTGTACCTTCTGTGTATCAAAGATTTTGCTATGCAAAAAAAAATTTTTTTTTTTTTTCAGTAGGTAGCATCTCTGTTTAGAGAGGAGGAAACTAGGAGCCAGAAAGATTGTTGTTAGCTACATAACCTTAGGCAAGTTAATGGCAGAACTCATAATTTCTGAAGCCAGGACTGTTGGCCTGATGACACCTTATACCAAGTGGATGCATTAATTTTTAAATATGGGGTAATAGATACTCATTATTCTATAATGCTTTACCTATGGTAGGAAGCATAATATCTGAGTTGTGATATTTCCCGTTACAATAGAATTCCATTTCAAAATGGCATAAAAATGAAGATTATCTCTCAGCTTGTACTATTAAGCAGGTAAGATATGGTTTCAGGCAGTATTTGATCCACTGACTCAAAACTGTCCCTAAAGACTTAATCTTTTTCTGTCTTTGCCCTCTGCCTTGACCAACTTTATCCTAAGGCTGATTACTCTCACGGTCTGAAGATGGCTTCCAGCATCTCACTGGCCACGTGGTTTCTAGTTCACACCCATCAGGGAAAAAGAGTGACTTTGGCCCAGCCTTTCAGTAAAAAGCTTTGAGATTTACTCCACTTGGACCTGCTTTGGACATGTCCAATCTTTGACCATTCATTGTGGGCAGATAGAATCATCTAAACTCCCTAAACTCCTAAGTGGTTAGAAGAGAGGGGGCATAGATAGATGTCGGGGAGTTGACAATAAATCTGTATGTTCCAGTGTCAAACTTTGAAGATTGTTATTTGCAGTTTTGTTAATTGGAGAGGAGAGAAAATACCTGTTAAATTTTAAGTTAAAAACTTTTTAGGAATTAATTCACTTTGATACCTTGATTCTTGACTGGCTCATATCATCGTTCTTTTCATGGTAATACCTCTTAATACTGGTTTAAAACATCCCATTATTATGAGTTAAAGCAGTATAATTCTGATGAAATTTCATTACTAGAGTGGTAATAAAAATGTTTCCTCTTCATTAAATATGTGAACTTTATTATTCATGAAAATGAAACTGATATATTACTTTGTGAGATCACCAAACATACAGCAGAATGGTGTTATTAGAGCCTCCTCATAGTGCTCTGTATCGGTTAGTGCATATTTTATTTAATTCCATGTTTTAAAAGTTTTATTTGTTTGTATTTATTTTTAAACAATTTTGTTCTCCAAATGAAAACCTTTTTTTTTCCCCCACTTTTTTAGGTTAAAAGTTTTCTTTTGATTTAAATTTTTGATCAGCTTCCTTAGTAGTCACCCATACTTTTGTTTAGAGGTAATGTTTTATTTTATATTATTGCTATAATCAGTATCACTTCAGTTGGTCTTTTCTGGAAGTGCATCTTCTCTTTTTCTACTTCATTTTATTTCCACTACTATTTCCTAATTCAGGCTCTTATGCGTTATAACTGTCCTTTGTAATAAATTCTTGCTGGGCCTCTCTTTTTCTGATCAGTGTGACCCAGGGACCATTTGTGTCAGACATGTTTTGTTTAAAATGCAGAATCCTAGGTGGGACCCTGGTGATCCAGAATCAGGGAGAAGGCTGGGAAGGCCTAAGAGAATATGCAAAGTGCAAATGGATATGTTTTTATTGTTTTTATCCAAACTGTGGATTAAGCAGTAAGATTTTAGATAAATGAAAATAAAATTCTTATATTTTAATGTTTACATTTATTTCTAGGCCTCAGTATATTTTTTCTGTATGCTAGTCACACATGCAGATTTATGTATGGCATATGTATAAATAAGCCTATACATATAATACATTCATGTTTATATTTAAAATTTGCTTTTATTATTATACTTAAGTGTTATATTATCTCTAGTATTAATACTTTTATTCAGGGTTAAAACTTAGCAAAATAATATATGATAATATATATAGTATGTGTTTAATATCGTTGGATGAATTCTTATAGGTAAAAATTTATATGACGGAAAGGAAATCTTATTTAAGAAATGAACTGCACTATTTAAAATAGAAATCTGAGATCTTTTTCACGTTGCAGCTGAGTTAAACAAATAATCTTTCTACCATTGCTAAGAAGTGCATGTAGTTAAAAATATGTATACATTTATACATATTATTTTTAAAAACCTAGTTAACTTTAAAATATGTAAGTTTTCTTCTCGTTTAGGGTTCTGTGAAGCTGATCATCAAGAGGGTTGCAAATCATTGGTGGTTTCTATTTTCAGATTTCCACATCCCGGAGTAATTTGCTTTAATTTCACCCAATTTAACCTATACTTCACACCATCACCATTCAGCTTTAATAGCTATGTTCTATGCATAAGAAAAGCAGATAAATGTCCACAATTAGGCTGCAAATGATTACAACTAGTTAGGGCTTTATGAAGACAAAACTTAAAGGACTATGGCGCCAAACAAAGCCACAAAAGACGGCTGAAAATGCTGTCTCGAGAAGTCAAGTCTACCATGGCATTTGATTTATTACTTTTGTAGTTGATTTTACTTATTTTTAACATATTGGCAGGTGTGCCTACTCTGAGAAATATTCAGCTTTAAAGAATATTAGTTCCCTGTTGTTTAATGTATTTTAGTTTTTGTTTGCTTCCTTGAATTTCAGCATAGATAACAAGATTGAATCTTCTTTAAAAAATATTAAAATAATAGCATGTTTTTTGAAATTAAGCAGAATTGGTTTGAAATGTACTGGCATTTACATACCTTTTCAATGCATTTGTGAAATTAAGACTTGTCTGAAATGTTTGTGTATCAATATATGGTACTATCAGACATATGATGGAAGTATAATTTTATAATTCTGTCTAGAATTCCATTTCTGGATGGGTCTTAGCATGCAAAAGATATACCTTTAGAGTATTACTTGTGTAATGTATGTGCACATATATAAAAGATTCAGAAATTATTTTAATCCTATATATGTGTGGGTGTTATGTTTTCCTCTCTATATATAAGTTCTTCTTGATGGTTACTGCACAGCATTATTTTAATGTATAAAGAATTTGTCTGTCTTTCAAGGTTTTAAAAAAGCCAGACTATTCATTTTACTATAAAAGCATGTCTTCCTCCTGCAAAATAAAATGTGTCCTTTTTGTTAATGTTTTTCCATATTTAGCAAGGTAAATCTGAGTTAAAAGACTGGATCGCATCTCTCTTCAAAATTTTTGGTCCAGGTTTTGACATATAAATCTTTTCTTATTTTTTAGTGAATAAATAAAATTCAAAGTTTTAGTTTAGTATTTAGATTTTATTCTTTGGTCATTCCGTTAAATATTCTCTCAGAAATTCTGTATAGATAAGAGTAACAATACTGATGGATAATAATTTCTTTTTACAGCTTTTGTGCACCCAGAATTATTCATGTAAGTGAAATACACCCATTCTAGAAATGTCACGTCCACCGTTTTATTTATTATATGAGGGGTAACATGTATCTATTTAAAACATGTACCTATTGTAGATAATCCTTATTTTCTGAACTAATAATCAAATAATGCCTCTTCAGTTTATTGTTGCTTAGAAGCCAAAATAAATGTAGATTAAAAACCTAAGCAGGGCTCCCCTGTTGGCACAGCAGTTGAGAGTCCGCCTGCCGATGCAGGGGACACGGGTTCGTGCCCCAGTCCAGGAAGATCCCACATGCCGCGGAGCTGCTGGGCCCGTGAGCCATGGCCGCTGAGCTTGCGCATCCGGGAGCCTGTGCTCCGCAACGGGAGAGGCCACAACAGTGAGAGGCCTGCGTACCGCAAAAAAAAAAAAAACCTAAGAAGTTGTGGGTTTTATACACATGTAACAAACACAATATGCATGCGTGCACAGAGTTGCTAACTTTAAAAATAATGCTCAGGAAGTAATAGCTTGTTGCCTTTATAAAAGGAATGTATGTGGGAAAGTATACTGAAACTTATTTTTTAAAATATCTTTATTTTAAAGAAAGCAGTCTACCCTACAAAGTAGACCAGTATAGCCATGGTAAGACAATATAGCTACACAGCTTCGCAGTTGTATTAAACTAGTTTCATACGCTATATCATAAAACTTTCAGTCCAATCAGCAACTAAATTTAAATACAGCAAATTGTAGCAGCAAAACAATAATTCTGCTGATTAGCCCCTTTCCATTTCTTGTAAGTGAACTGTTTATGCTGTTGAGTACCTTTTGAAAAAAGAAAAAGCCAAAACAGCCTTGATTAGTCAAGGAGTAATTGGATGACTTGATTTTAGCAAGAGAATGAATTGGTTGATGATAGCCTGTAACTAAGTGTAGTGGTTCTGTTCAGATGAATACATAACATACAGTCATCAGATCTTGACAGGTATAACATATAAGCAGTGCTAAAATCTGGTGGTAGTGGGGATAAGGTGGAGCTGGAGGGGAATAATTTTGCCATGAAGTCTTTTATTAGAAATTTTAAGGTGATTCTTGAAGGAATTAAGAGGAACTAACTTTTTTTTTACATTGGGGAAGGGGGTAGGGAGATTTGTCTTACTTTAATACTATAGTCCCCATGTTTTATGCTCTAAAGACAAAATAGCTCTAAAGACAGAAGAGCTGTAGGATCATTTAACTTTCTTTAGGGGCATCAGCAATATTATATCTTTTTACTCTTGTTGAATATCATGGTTCATTAGCGGAGCCATGTGGGAAAGCCTTGAAGCATTAATTGTGTTGTTATTTAACTATTTAAAGTCTTGATTAGTCAGAACTTTTTGTAGATGGCATTATGGTTTCCTGATTATTTTAAGGCTTTATCTGAGTTTACATGAATGAAAACTGGCATAAAACAAAAAAATTGTTTTTCGAATTTATTCCTTTGTAACTAGTCTTCTTAAATAAGTCCTGGTTCTCATCTTCCCCCTCCCCCCCACCCCAAAGAATGTATTACAGTAACGACCCCTCCTCTGCTATAATGTTCTGCTGGGGTCCAAAAGTTTCAGCTGCATAAAATACGAGGGCAGTTTGTTGCCAGATGAATGCAGTGGCTGGGGTGAGCCCACACACCTAGTTGCAGGGGCTGAGGGTGTGGCAAGGTGCGGGCCCAGCCAAATCCCTTTTGGTACTGGCTTTGATTTGGCACCACCTGGTGGTGATTGTTTGCTCTGACTTAACTATTGATGGTGATCTTTAGGGTAGCAGTAGAATTCTAGGAATTTCTCAGGTAGCTGGTACCAATTTTGTTGAGCCAATTCGGGTGGATTGGGTTGGAAGACTACTGGGTATGCAGTGACCTACCTTACACAATCTGCTTCAAAAGGTTCAGTTGTTTTCCTGTCCTTAATCTTCCTTCTGTGTTTCTGGTCTCATTTTAGAACTGTGGATTATTGCATTTAAGAGCATAATTATTTTATGAGGTATGTTATTTGGTTTTATGACATCTACCTTCGCAGCTTGGACCCAAGAATGATCCCTATCATGTAATGTGGATTTAGTCAAACCGTTATTTTCCTATTCTAACACCAGATGTTCTTGGTGAGTCCTTCCTTTTCCATTCCTTCTATCCCCACCCCCACCCCACCATATCTTAACAAAACTAGGTAAAAGTTATAATCCATTGATATTATAGATAAAGCTAAAAATAGTTATCTAAAAAATTAATAGCCAGTCATTTATTTAACTGATTAATACCAGTCACATGTTTACATTTTTCAGGTATTTAAACACCAGTATCAAACTCTAGCAGAGGCAATATTATCTCTTATCAGAGCGTCCATGTACTTAAATATGAGATTAAAAAATAATTTATACTTCCATCAAAACCTGCACACATATCTTAAAGTTTAAATGACGTCTGTGTAACACCAGTGTTCCAGTTTGAAACCTTAAGGCTGACTTTCCATCAGCTTGTACTTAATACTGACCCCCTCCCTACTTCCCTTCATCCTGGATTTACTTTCTTGTATTTATTATATGCTGACCTATTTCTCTCCTAAACATCTTTAAAGGCAGAAACTAATCTTATTCGGCTTTCTCTCACCTCTGAAATTTGCCTTCCAGCTCTTGGCATCATTCTCTTTGTGATTAACATTCAGTACACTTTTGTCAAATATGTCTCTTAAAATATGCATCTTAAACATCTCCAATTTTATGACTGGCCACATTTCATTTCTTCTCAATTTAATGTCATTCTTCCTACCCACTAGACAAAAAAAAATCTTTGTAAAGATTTTTTTTTTTTTTTAGATTTAACCACTTTCTTGTTATTTCTATAACTAGTACCCAGCAGTCAGCTGCACTGTTTGTGACTAGTAGTCTCTTTCCAAGCTATTATTAGATCTTGTATATAACTGATAGAATCGTTTAAAGAGAGTGTGAGTGAATAAGCGAGCAAGGGCAAGATCACAAGAGCACTCCTCTGAAAATATACATAGGAATTTTATAATCAAGGAGATTAAATTTTAATTTAATCTTTTCATCAATTGACACTACACATTTGAACCTATGGCAACATCTTCTGGTCGATACATAGTACAACCTTTGTCTTTTCGTGTCCACCGGCGGTTCTCAACTGTGAGTTAGCAACGTCTAGAGATGGTTTTGATCTTCACAGCTGGGGCGTGTGCCTGTGTGCATGTGCACGCACACTCACGCGGGTGGTGTGGGTGTGTGTGTGTGTTACCGGCATCTGGTTTGGAGAGGCCAGGGGTGCTGTTGAAACATCCTGCAATGCACAGGTCGAACCCCCGCAAAGAAGAATTACCTGGCCCCAGATGTTAGGAGTGCCAAGGTTGAGAAACCCTGGTATACACCTTGTCTTCAGCTTTTCATTTATAAGTGTAACTAACATATTTTGAGTGTTTACCTCCTAAGATCTTGACATATATTACCACTTTTAATCTTCAGAGCAATCTTATGAGGTAGGTATTATTCTCTAGGTTTTAGACAAGGAAACTAAGGCACAGAGAAATTAAATAATCACACAACTAATGAATCAAACAGTCTGAAATCCAGATTTGAATCCAGGTAATCTGATTCCAGAGTCTGTGCCCTGCATCATTTCTGCTCTATTTATACTTCTATCCTGCCTGGAATTTCCTCTTGACTCTCTGCTTCCCTTTGCTAATATCTGTCCCTAAAAGTCTTAATCTGTACTCAAGCCTTCCCTCTTTAATCTTGATTCACGCTAATCAATCCCTTCTCTCTCTTTTTCTTTTATGGCTGCATTTATTTGTCTTAGTTATAGTGTATAGGTTTGCCCTCTTCTTAATTTGTTTTATACATTTAAAAATTATGCCATAATATGTAATCCAGTGCCCAAGAAGTCCTCAGAAAATAATGAAGTGAATATCGTCACTGATAGCCAAGCAACTCAGAGGTGAAGAGATGAAACACAAGACACGTCTCACATCTGTTATTTCAGTTTGCCATGTTTTGTGCGTTACTTACCCTGTTACTTTATGTGATTGACATGCTTAGCACTGGTTTCTTTGAAGTACTTGCTAAATATCTTATTGTGTGCTGTGAAATTGATCCTTTGCTGTTGTGCTGCATGTCTAACTTCGTCTAGAATCTGTCGTTCTCCTCTTAACAGTTTTTCATTCTGAGTGCTAAAAAGTGCTCGAGACATTCATTCATTCATTGATTCCTTTACTCTTCACTTCACCTTGTACCTAATTGTATATCAGCTCTGATTAAGGCACTGGAAGGAACCAGAAAGGCATTTAAGATAGAATCCTTGAACTTAAATAAGTAGAAGATAGAATCACATATTCTAATATTAGATATACATGCTACAGGTCAGGATATGTTTAGAGAAGGCATCATTGTGGAGATACCATTTCAGTGGCATCTAATTAAGGTCGTGAAAGATATGTAACTTTTTTTTGAAAGGCAGAAATGGGGAGGAAGAATATTCCATGCAGAATGATGAGTAACAGCACTGAAAATGTAAAATGAGAGCATTGAATGTAGGTCAGTTTGATTGAAAGGTGTGGGATATTAATGGGCACCAACATTAGAAAAATTAAAGCTCTGATTTGTCATTTAGTTTATTTCTTAAAGGGCAGAGAGTTCACATGACTCCTTTTATTCATTGCTTACAGTACTGGTAATAAAGTTAGAATTCTAGTTTTGTTCATTACTCCATTTGCATTTTCTCTCGTTACAACATTATTCTTTAAAAAGATACAAAAATGGATTTTCCCAGGAGTCATATTTAGGGTAATATATTAAATCACCAGTTTTACCCCACCTTATTCCAAACAAGTGTCTTCAATTCCTATTCTGACCCAAGGGTGGTAGAGATCTCTTAGACCTGGACTCCTAGAATTGCTGTGCTGATGAGGGGAAGTTAAGCTATGCATTTTAGGGATGGATATGATTTGTAATAGAAAGAAAGAATATGTGTCTTTGAGGCCCAGGGAAGGGAGTGGGCAAAAGTTTACTGACAGTTGAATATTAAGAACTTTCAGGGCTTAGGGAGTCAGTACAAGAGTTTGACTTTAGCTGAGGATTTGTGGAGAGTGAGGGTAGGGCAAGGTCAGTTTATAGAGCACCTTTTCTAGTGACAGAAGGCTAAGTGATGTTTTAGAAATTAGGAAGTTAGTAAGATTAAATACAGCAAAAGCAGCTTGCTCAACATTGGAAGTAGAGCAGAATCTCAATAAATATTAATTCAAAATACCATTGATTAAATTTAGCTTTTATACATCTAAGTATCTATTATATAGAATAAGAAGTGAAAATCTTGTTCAGAGATGAATGTTAGTTCTCATTAAGGTACTTTTCTGCCTGCTTCTTTGGAAAGAATTGATATGTTGCAGCAACTAAAAATGTAAAACCCTTGAGCAATTGAATATAATTAAGTACAGGTGTTGACTCTGGGTTATAATTCATAACTTTTAAGTGACTTTAAGGATTCCTTAATGGTGTGAATATCTAATTATCTACAATATAAGTACAATACCAGTAACCGTTAGGTAGAGTTTCCTGGTGTTCTGTACATTTAAAAGAATTATATTGTAAAATATTGTAATGTGTTGCTCCTAATCAGCAACACATGTATGTGACTTCCTTGGTGGCACAGTGGTTAAGAATCCACCTGCCAATGCAGGGGACACAGGTTCGGTCCCTGGTCTGGGAAGATCCCACATGCCGTGGAGCAACTAAGCCCGTGTGCCACAACTACTGAGCCCGCGCTCTAGAGCCCATGAGCCACAACTACTGAGCCCTTGTGCCACAGCTGCTAAAGTCTGTGCACCTAGAGCCCATGCTCCACAACAAGAGAAGCCACCGCAATAAGCAAGCGTACGGCAACAAAGAGTAACCCCCACTCGCTGCAACTAGGGAAAGCCCGTGCTCAGCAACAAAGACCCAACACAGCCAAAAATAAATAAATAAATAAATAAAATTTATTTTTTAAAAAAATTGTTGCACTGGGTCTTAGTTGCGGCAGGCAGGCAACATTTTTTCTTTTCTTTTTTTTTAAATTGAAATATAGTTGATTTACAATATTATGTTAGTTTCAGGTGTACAACATAATGATTCAATGTTTAAATACATTACAAAATCATCACCATGATAAATCAACCATCTGTCCCTATATGAGTTTATTACAGTATTATTGACCATATTTCTTATGCTGTATATTACATTCCTATGACTTACTTATTTTATAACTGGAAGTTTGTACCTCTTAATCCCCTTCACCTATTTCACCCACCCAGCCCCCTCCTCTGGCAGCCCCAGTTTGGTCTCTGTATCTATGAATCTATTTGCATTTTGTTTTGTTTGTTCATTTGTTTTGTGTTTTAGGTTCCACATAAGTGAGGTTATATGGTATTTGTCTTTGTCTGACTTATCTCACTTATCATGATACCCTCTAAGTTATTCCATGTTGTTGCAAATGGCAAGATTTTATTTTATTTTATTTATGGCCATAACTACCCCTTTAAACTACTCTTCCCCCATACAATAAAGAATTTTTGTCATGTCATTTATAAAAAATAAATAGGAACTAGCATTTTTCAGTGTTTATGAATAAAGCTGTAGATGTTAAGTGAATTGCCAATGCAAGTTTAGCTCTCTCCCTTCTCTTTAAATAGTAATGAGCTATAGAATTATAAGTAGGTTGGGAATCATAGTTCTGACACAAGGTAGGACTTTGTTTTAAAGAACGGATTAGAAAAGTGAAAAGATAGAGATTTTTTGGAGGAGGATATCCTTGTCTTGATTTCTAACATTGTATTTAATAATTTATTTTTTACTGGTTTAGGATTGTGGCCCTTAACCATTCAGTGATTTTGGTGGGACTCTGGATTAGAATATAGATGCTCAGAACATTTATTATTTACCACATAGGACACAGGATGTTTTGCTGTTGTGATTTAAGATTCAGTATATTTGTATAATTATTTTATTTCTTTTTTTCTAGAGTCTTCTAAAAAATTTTTTATTGGAGTATAGTTGATTTACAATGTTGTGTTAGTTTCAGGTGTACAGCAAAGTGAATTGGTTATACATATACATATATCCACTCTTTTTAGATTCTTTTCCCATATAGGCCATTATAGAGTATTGAGTAGAGTTCCCTGTGCTATACAGTAGGTCCTTATTAGTTATCTATTTTGTATATAGTAGTGTGTATATGTCAATCCCACTCTCCCAATTTGTCCCTCCCCCCCTTACCCCCTGGTAACCATAAGATTGTTTCATATATCTGTAACTCTATTTCTGTTTTGTAGATAAGTTAAGTTGTACCCTTTTTTTAGATTCCACATATAAGCAATATTATGTAATATTTGTCTTCCTCTGTCTGACTGACTTCATTTAGTATGACCATCTCCAGGTCCATCCATGTTGCTGCAAATGACATTATTTCATTCTTTTTAGGCTGAGTAATATTTCATTGTATATATGTACCACTTTTTCTTATCTATTCATCTGTCCATGGACAGCTGTCCACATCTTGGCTATTGTAAACAACACTGCAATGAATATTGGGGTGCATGTATCCTTTTGAACCATATTCTTCTCCAGATACATGTCCAGGAGTGGGATTGCTGGGTCATATGGTAGCTCTATTTTTAGTTTCTTAAGGAACCTCCATACTGTTTTCCATAGTGGCTATAACAGTTTACATTCCCACCAACAGTGTAGGAGGGTTCCCTTTTCTCCACACGCTCTTGAGCATTTATTGTTTGTAGACTTTTTGATGATGGCCATTCTGACTGGTGTGAGGTGATACCTCGTTTTAGTTTTGATTTGCATTTCTCTCATAATTAGCGAAGTTGAACATCTTTTCATGTGCTTTTTGGCCATCTGTATGTCTTCTTTGGAGAAATGTCTATTTAGACCTTCTGCCCATTTGTTTTTTTCTTTTGATTGGGTTGTTTGTTTTTTTGATATTGAGCTGCATGAGCTGTTTGTATATTTTGGAGAGTAATCCCTTATGTTCATTCATTTGGAAATATTTTCTCCCATTCTGTGGGTTGTCTTTTTCATTTTGTTTATGGTTTCCTTTGCTGTGCAAAAACTTTTGTTTTTTTTTTTTTTTGCGTTACACGGGCCTCTCACTGTTGCGGCCTCTCCCGCTGCGGAGCACAGGCTCTGGACGCGCAGGCTCAGCGGCTATGGCTCACATGGCTCACGGGACCAGCCGCTCCGCGGCATGTGGGATCTTCCCGGACCGGGGCACGAACCCACGTCCCCTTCATCGGCAGGCGGACTCTCAACCACTGCGCCACCAGGGAAGCCCTGTGCAAAAACTTTTAAATTATATAAGTCCCATTTGTTTGTTTTTATTTTCCGTACTGTAGGAGGTGGATCCAAAAAGATACTGCTGCAATTTATGTCAGGGAGCATTCTGCCTATGTTTTCCTCTAGGAGTTTCATAGTATCCAGCCTTACATTTAGGTCCTTAATCCATTTTGAGTTTATTTTTGTGTATGGTTTTAGAGAGTGTCCTAATTTCATTTGTTTGCATGTAGCTGTCCAGTTTTTTCAGCACCACTTATTGAAGAGACTGTCTTTTCTCCATTGTATATCCTTGCCTCCTTTGTCATAGATTAGGTGACGATAGTGCATGGGTTATCTCTGGACTTTCTATTCTGTTCCATTGATCTATATTTGTTTTTGTGCCAGTACCATACTGTTTTGATTACTGTAGCTTTGTAGTATAGTCTGAAGTCAGGGAGTCTGATTCCCCCAGCTCCGTTTTTCTTTCTCAAGATTGCTATGGCTATTTGGGGTCTCTTGTGTTTCCATACAATTGTAAAATTTTTTGTTCTAATTCTGTGAAAAATGCCATTGGTAATTTTTTTTTTTTTTTTGCCATTGGTAATTTGATAGGGATTGCTGCAGATTGCTTTGGGTAGTATAGTCATTTTCACAGTATTGATTCTTCCAATCCAAAAACATGGTATGTTTCTCCATCTGTTTGTGTCATCTTTTATTTCTTTCATCAGTATCTTAATAGTTTTCTGAGTATAGTAGATCCCCTACATAGGGACAAGTTCCGATCTAAGAGCATGTTCTTAAGTCCAACTGTTCGTAAGTCCAACAAAGTTAGCCTAGGTACCCAACTAACACAATCAGCTCTATAGTACTGTACAGTAATAGGTTTATAATGCTTTTCACACAAATAATACATAAAAACAAACACAAAAGATAAAGAAAACATTTTTAACCTTACAGTAAAATACCTTGAAAAGTACAGAAGTACAGTACAACAGCTGGCATACAGGGGCTGGCATCGAGTGAACAGGCAAGAAGAGTTACTGACTGGAGGAGGAAGTGGAGGTGGGAGATGGTAGAGCTGAAGGATCATCAGCAATAGGAGATGGAGGGCAAGCTGCAGTTTCACTCATGCCTGACATTGATGGCACGGGTCTGGTTCCTTGCTGGATTCAGTTGTATCTACCCTCTTGAAAAAATGATCCAGTGATGTCTGGGTAATATCTCTTTTTTTCCTCTCATAGATGACACGGTAGCACCGGATTGCATTCTTTTTTTTTTTTTTTTTTTTTTTTTTTTTTTTTTTTTTTTTTCTTATATGTGATTGAATTTGGGCTCTGGCAATTTTCTCAAAGAATCTTATTTTTCCACCTTTGGGTGAATTCCCTTCAGAGAATCCTATGAAATATTTTACTCACTGAACCATATTTATTTAGTGTATAGTTCTGGTTGACATTGTTCTACATCCTGAGGATCTAAAGTTGAAAAAAGACACAAGTTTATAGTCTGGCAGAGTTTCTCAGCCTTGGCATTACTGACATTTTTTTTTTTTAATTTTTTTATTTTTTGCAGTACGCGGGCCTCTCACTGTTGTGGCCTCTCCCGTTGCAGAGCACAGGCTCCGGATGCGCAGGCTCAGCTGCCGTGGCTCACGGGCCCAGCCGCTCCGCGGCATGTGGGATCTTCCCAGACCGGGGCACGAACCCGCGTTCCCTGCATCGACAGGCGGACTCTCAACCACTGCGCCACCAGGGAAGCCCCGGATTGAATTCTTAATGGCTGCTGCAACCTTCGTGTACCATTCTACTTCTGGGTCCTGTGCCTCAAAAACTAACAGCGCCTCCTCAAATAAAGAAAATCCCCTTGCCATTTCCTGCTTCGTGAATCTCTTCGGTTCATCATTTACTTCTTCCTCTTGTCTCTCTTCGTCCTTTCTGTGGACCCCCAATTCCATCAGGTCTTCATTAGTAAGCTCCTCATGTTGCACAGCAAGGAGTTCAGTGAAGTCGTACTCTTGCAGATCTAGCTCCAGCTTCTTGCTGAGGGTCACTAAGTTGCTGAAGACCTCTTTCAACTCCTTATCCGAACGCATGTTCGCATCTTTGAAAGTTTGCAACTTGAAGGTTCATATGTAGGGGACTTACTGTACAGGTCTTTTGCCCCCTTAGGTAGATTTATTCCTAGGTATTTTATTCTTTTTGATGCGATGGTAAATGGCATTGTTTCTTTTATTATTTTTTAATAAATGCAGTTAAGGCTCAAAAATTTCCTCCAAATATCTCTTTGCCTAATC
Source organism: Neophocaena asiaeorientalis asiaeorientalis (assembly GCF_003031525.2). Classification (NCBI taxonomy): domain Eukaryota; kingdom Metazoa; phylum Chordata; class Mammalia; order Artiodactyla; family Phocoenidae; genus Neophocaena; species Neophocaena asiaeorientalis. The sequence goes on along the minus strand of NW_020175831.1, from coordinate 2,014,715 downwards.
CACCAGATTTTGATATGTTGTGCTTTTATTGGTTTCCATTTCTAAATAGTCTGTGATTTGATACAATAGCATTTAGGACATTTAAATTTTTTCCATGCAGAGAGATTCGGGGAGGTTTCCATTAATTATTAATTCCAAATCATTATTTTTTTGCATTGTGGTCAGAGATTTGTAGAACATAAAGAGATTTTTCTATTCAAGTATCTGTTGAAATTTCTTTTGTAGTTTAATACATGGCTAAATTCTAAGAATCTTTCTTTCATGCATGTTTAAAAATAGTTGTATTCCGTCTTTGTTGGGTATAATATTCTATGTGTATCATTAAAACAGAGTTGTTTGATTGTGTACTTTAAATCCTCTCTATCTTTGCTTTTTGTGTGTGTACTTGATTATCTGATTTCTGAGAAAGGGTTGTTAGAATCTCCCAGTTTAATTGTGAATTTGTCAATTTCTCCTTGTATTTCTATCAAATTTCACTTAATATTATATATTTCAAAGCTATGTTCTTAGTTGATGAAAGTTCAAAAATTTTATTTCTTCTTGGTGGACTGTACTTTCTATCAATATGAAAAGTCTCTCTTTGCCCCTTTTGTTGCTTTTCACGTTTTTTAGACTGAAACTAATATTTTGTCTGAAATTAATATTCCTATACTGCTTTCCTTCTGTTAACATTTACATAAGATATATTTTTCCATGTCTTTATTTTATTTTCTTTGTGTTTATCATTTTATATTTTATATATGTATATATATATAATATATATATATTATATATATATATATTTAATAGCATACAGCAAGATTTGAGAAGCCCAATTAGATTTTTATCTTTTGATTGGAGAAGTTAACCTATTTACATTAATTGTGATTACTGGTATATTTGGACTTAATCTTCCTACTTTATGTTTTTTATTTACTGTGATTTCTTCTTTTTTCTTATTTATTGCCTTTTGTTGGATTGATTTAAAGCTATATTTTATTTTTCTAATGATTACTCTTACATTTTAAATATTGATTTAAACATTTTTATTTTTCTACCATTTTTCCTAATGATTAGTCTATATATCAATACATCTCTTGCCCCCAACAACAGAACAGTCTTAGCAAGCATACATTCACTTCCCTCTGCTCTCATCTTTTCCCTCCTATTGCCCATACTGAAATTATCTGGTGTTTTATTCCAGGTTGTTGTTAATTATTTCTTATTATTCATGAGCATCATTAGACTTACTTAGGTTTTGTTTCTTTGCTGATCATTTGTTCCTTATATCTCATATTCCTATGAATTCCTTTTTGGGGAGGAGGGGTTGAGTTACATTGTTTAGTAATTCTCTAAAGAGGAAGTTTGTGGGTGATTAACTTTCAAGTCTTAATATGTCTGAAAATGTTTAATTTTGCACCTCCACCCCACCCCCATTTAAATGTTAACTTGGGTGGGAATAAGAGTTTAGCTTTAAAATACTTTTACATCTTTATATTGAGATATTGTTTCATTGTCTTTTAGCATCCAGCCTTAGTAATGAAACATATAATGCCCAACTCATATCTATTCCTTTGTAGATAATTTGTTTTTCCTCTCCTTATCCTTGGTATTCTGAGATTTCTCTTCATCCTTGGTATTCTGATGTAAGCCCTTTCTGTCTGAAGGCTTCTATTTTCATTTAGATCTAGGAAACTTTCTTCTATTATTTCTTTAATTATTTTCTTCCTTTTATCCTCTGTGTTCTCTTGTAGGTATTCTTCAAAATATCTAATCTGATGAATTTTTCTTCCTTTAACATATGTTTTCTTACATTTTACATCACTTTTTAAGAGAGGAAGTAGGCACATAATCAGAGCACAATTCTAATCTAGCCTCTATGCCTTACAAAGAGAATTTTTAAATGAATTTCAAATTACATCTTTGAATGTGATTGAATTTGGGCTCTGGCAATTTTCTCAAAGAATCTTATTTTTCCACCTTTGGGTGAATTCCCTTCAGAGAATCCTATGAAATATTTTACTCACTGAACCATATTTATTTAGTGTATAGTTCTGGTTGACATTGTTCTACATCCTGAGGATCTAAAGTTGAAAAAAGACACAAGTTTATAGTCTGGCAGAGTTTCTCAGCCTTGGCATTACTGACATTTTTTTTTTTTAATTTTTTTATTTTTTGCAGTACGCGGGCCTCTCACTGTTGTGGCCTCTCCCGTTGCAGAGCACAGGCTCCGGATGCGCAGGCTCAGCTGCCGTGGCTCACGGGCCCAGCCGCTCCGCGGCATGTGGGATCTTCCCAGACCGGGGCACGAACCCGCGTCCCCTGCATCGACAGGCGGACTCTCAACCACTGCGCCACCAGGGAAGCCCCGGATTGAATTCTTAATGGCTGCTGCAACCTTCGTGTACCATTCTACTTCTGGGTCCTGTGCCTCAAAAACTAACAGCGCCTCCTCAAATAAAGAAAATCCCCTTGCCATTTCCTGCTTCGTGAATCTCTTCGGTTCATCATTTACTTCTTCCTCTTGTCTCTCTTCGTCCTTTCTGTGGACCCCCAATTCCATCAGGTCTTCATTAGTAAGCTCCTCATGTTGCACAGCAAGGAGTTCAGTGAAGTCGTACTCTTGCAGATCTAGCTCCAGCTTCTTGCTGAGGGTCACTAAGTTGCTGAAGACCTCTTTCAACTCCTTATCCGAACGCATGTTCGCATCTTTGAAAGTTTGCAACTTGAAGGTTCATATGTAGGGGACTTACTGTACAGGTCTTTTGCCCCCTTAGGTAGATTTATTCCTAGGTATTTTATTCTTTTTGATGCGATGGTAAATGGCATTGTTTCCTTGATTTCTCTTTCTGATCTTTCATTGTTAGCATATAGGAATGCAAGAGATTTCTGTGTAACCTGCAACCTTACCAAATTCATTGATTAGTTCTAGTAGTTTTCTGGTGGCATCTTTAGGATTTTCTATGTATAGTATCATGTCATCGGCAAACAGTGACAGTTTTACTTCTTCTTTTCCAACTTGTATTCCTTTTATTTCTTTCTCTTCTCTGATTGCTATGGCTAGGACTTCCAATACTATGTTGAATAATAGTGGTGAAAGTGGACATCCTTGTCTTGTTCCTGGTCTTAAAGGGAATGCCTTTCAGGTTTTCATCCCTGAGAATGATGTTTGCTCTGGGTTTGTCGTATATGGCTTTTATTATGTTGAGGTAGTTTCCCTCTATGTCCACTTTCTGGAGAGTTTTTATCATAAATCAGTGTTGAATTTTGTCAAAAGTTTTTTCTGCATCTATTGAGATGATAATATGGTTTTTATTCTTCAACTTGTTGATGTGGTATATCACATTGATTGATTTGGGGATATTTCTAGAGTCTTTGGTTATATAATACTTTTTACTTCCATACTTGATTTGGGCTCTTAAATCTTACATGTACCGATGTTACCTTAGATGCAAATAAAGATCTTTTGACTTGAAACCTTGTCATGATATCTCCCCCACACCTCTCTCTGTCTCTCTCTGTCTCTGTCTCTCTTTCTCATTGCTTTTATGTAGTTGACATTATTTTCTTTGCTAAAGTTGCACTATGTATACTGTCTTCATATCTCCCATCAGTATTCTAGTGTACTCTTCTTTATCACCATATTTGGAGTACAGCAATTCTCTTTTAGCTGGTTCCCTACTTCTGGTTAGTCTTTCTAAAATGCCACTTTTTGTTTGTTACTCAATAACATAAAAACCAATGTTGCCTCCCTATTGACTAGCAGATGCAATCCAGACTTACCTTGCTGTTTGGACTTCCCTATTCTTTACCCTACTGGATGTACTAAATTTTTGTCTCCTACCACTCCTCAATACAGCGTCTCACTATAGTCAGCTTTCCCGTAAGCCTTCTTTATTTCAACCTTCATTTTTTTATCTGATGCTTTTTCCTGTTACTTGTCATGCCTTTCTTTATCTTCTTTACCTATACCAAATTTCTGTATTTAAAGGCCTTGATGATTAGTTATTATTAATTGAACCTATATTTAAGGTCCTTGCTAGTGAGTATTGTTCTCCTTTTTTATTAGCTTAGATTTGTTTTCCCAACCAATTGTCTAATTATTAAGACTAAGGTCCTCATATTTTGATTTTTGTTTTTAATTCTTAAGACTTAGCACATTGTTATGTATAAGCAAGCTTTCTTTAAGTGGGGAACTTACATTTAGCAAGGCATATTGTGGTCTGCATATGTTGAGGAGGTGACAGTTTATGCATTGATTGTATAGTGGTAGAGGATGGAAAGAACTTAAGAAAAATAGGCCCATCTTGACCACATACCCTCTTATTTCCAAGTAAACTCTAGACATACAATTTGGAATATCAAGTTTTCCATGACAGGTAGTTTATAAAGTACCGCTGTGAAGCCTGTACACTTAAATACATCACGTGTTTTAAAATCTATTTCTGTATAGCTAGGGATGCTTCGCTTCTGAAAGCTGAATATAACCCAAATTTAAGTAGTAATATAGCAAAGCAGTTCACTGAAGTGCTGAATTTTCAAAGTATATTTTTATTTCTGAAGTCTTTTCCAGTTAGATTAAGCATCCTAAAAGTATGGATTTATCTGTCTTACTCAAATCTTTATGGAATAAGATAGGATTTGAATGAATTAATTAATGAGTAAGTTGGTCAATCTTCAGTCCATTTATAATTGAAAATAGCCAACTCATTTCCGCCAAATCATACCAAGAAATAAATATGATGCAGAGTGTTCAATACCACGTGGATGGTCAAATGTATCTCACCAAGTCTGTATTTTGACTGGCTCTCAGTAAAGAGGTACACAAATTTTAAAAGTCACAGCTTTAATATGAGCATTGACATTTTGCATTCACTTAGTGAACGCATTTTATAATAGAAATTATTTAATAACTAAAAATATATTTTTTGTTCATTTTATTTGCTGTTACCTCAAAGTATACTGGAGTCAATCAAGCGAGTTTGGGGCTGGAAATTCTGTGAAAGAGTGTGTAATAGAGGGTTAAGAGAGAGAGCTAAGAGAGATATCAACATTTATGTGGTGGTTAGAGCAAGGAAAGGAATAGCCTGAGAAGAAATGGCCAGAGAAAATAGAAGAAAATCAGGAGAATGCAGTTGAAATGAAAGAGACATCGTCAGTGCTCTGAAGTTAGATGCTACTGAGAGGTGATTCAAGATTCCTGAAGAATGGCTGTTTGATTTAGCATCATGAAGGCAAATCATTGGTGTTCTTTTTGAGATCGATTTCTGATAGCCTGGTGGGGGCACACTCCAAACCGTTGTGGGTTAAGTTTTGTATAGGAAGTAAAGAAGTGGCGAGAGCAGGAATGGCTTGGAGCCAAGAAGTTTGGCTGGAAAGGGAATTGATGTCTGAGGGTGACCGACTTGACTGATTTAACATAGAATCTTAAGCCTACTTAAATATTGATGGGAAAGTATTGATGGAAATGGTGCTGATACAAATATAGGAGAGAGAGAGGCATAATAGATTGAGGTCTCAGGAAATACAAAGAACAGTCTGCGGAGCAAACTTCCTTGGAAGGGGATAAGATCCAGAGCAGAGATAGTAGAGATTGGACATAAATAGTAGAAGGTAATGCTTTCCAGTTTACTGCTGGAAAGAAGGAAAGATTGGGTAAAAACAAAAAGGGGGTTTGGTATTCCAAGGTGACATGCATTTTCTCTGTGAAGTGAGGAAGATTAGGTCTCCTGGGTAGCAGGAGGGAATAGGAAAGATCGGAAATGTGAGAGAAGTCAAGAAGGTTTGAAAAAGGTGCTTTATTGGGAAAGGAAACATTGCAGGATTGCTGGGTGAAGAATCTTTGTGATGGAATCCACTCTGAGCCTAGCTTATGGTTAAATTTCTCTTATAACACATTGTTTAATAATGAGACTTTACTATAGTTAGTATTATTTTCAGTCACCCTTTTTATATGTATATAAATAAATGTACAGATATAAAATAATTTTCATGATTATGGTGGTTTTCTCCCTGTGGCTAGTCACTGCAAAACCAAAATTTTAACTGAAATTTGTGTAAATTTTTCTACAAGTTAAACTTGTTTATTGTGTTTAAAAAAGAATGACTTTTAAAAATGACTTGTTTTTATGAACAGTGCATGTTCATTATAAAAAGTTTAAGCAAGACAAAACTGATAAAGAAGATTTAAAAATTACTCAACAGCTCCTCGCCTAGGAATTATTTTTATTAGCATTTGGTCTGTGTTATTAAAAGAGAGAAACAGTTTTATTAAAATGTGATCATTAATGTATATACTGTTTTAAATAGAATACTATATTTAGTTGGAAAGAAAGAAAAAGCACTGAAGTAATACAGAAGAAATTAATGATTCTGTACCAGTTGGTTGACCAACTTGAGGTTGGTCAATTTTTGTTTCAGTGTTTGTTTATGCTGGCATACTTAGAATGTGAAACTTTGAAAGTGGCTATGATTTCTAAGTGGGCCACCTTCTTGACGGAATCTCTTTCAAAGGCCTTCTTGACAGATAGAATCTCTTTCAAAGACTGAGAAATCTTACGGTGTTTTACCTTGTATAATTAATCCACTCAGAGTATATATAGAGAAGAATATTTTCAAAACCAGAATGAGCTTAGCAATGCTAAAATTTAGCTCTTTCGTACTCTTCAGTTATAAGAAATAAGAGAAGAGGTCCATGTTTACATCCTTGAGTCATAGTATTCTCATCTCTGGCATATGGAAGAAATAGACTCTAATGGAAAGGGACATAACTATTATAAAATATTTCTCAAAGAACTGCTGTGTGCCACAAGCAATGATCATCTTTCTCTAGGAGAAAGGAGAATACTCCTTTCTTCATGAAACATTTTCTTTCCCCTACTCCTGGAAGAGCATATTACTTGTTTTTCACTGACTTTGTCACCACTTCGCAGTCTCTTTTGCCAAATCCTTCCCTATCAGACACCTGAGTTTTTAGTGCTCTCTCTGTATGATGTCATCCAGACCCATAACTTTAAACACATCTGATAATTCCCAATTTTGTATCTCCAGTCATGACCTTCCAAACTACATCTAGCCCATTCTATCATATATTCTCAGTACAAACATTTCTCATCTTCTCTACAGCAGCAATTTTATTTCAGGTTACCACTCATCTGCACCACTGCAACTACCCCCTAACTTAGTCTTTCTGCCATCACTCTTGTCCCCTCCCTTAGAGTCTGTTCTTTTGAGAGTAACCAAAGTGGCTTCTTTAAGTCATAAATCATATATCATCATCCTACTTTCCCTTTATTTAAAGCTCCCTAATCAATGGCTTCCCATTATAGCTAGAATAAAATCCAAACATCCATGGCTTACAAATGTTTGTGAACTGCTTTACTTCTCCAACTTAAACTTTATTTACTATCCTCTGCTGTGGTTCACCCACACTGACCTTATTTCTACTTCTTAGAACTCTCTTCCTTCAGGTCTTCTCATTACTCCCTCATTCTGGCCATTCTATTCTCAGCTCCAATACCGTCTCCTCAGAGAGGCTTCTCTGACTATCCTAGTACAAGTAATGCCCAGCAAATGTAAATTGATACAGCCACTATGGAGAACAGTATGGAGGTTCCTTAAAAAACTAAAAATAGAACTACCATATGACCCAGCAATCCCACTACTGGGCATATACCCTGAGAAAACCATGATTCAAAAAGAGTCATGTTCTACAGTGTTCATTGCAGCACTATTTATAATAGCTAGGACATGGAAGCAACTTAAATGTCCATCAACAAATGAATGGATAAAGAAGACGTGGCACATATATACAATGGAATATTACTCAGCCATAAAAAGGAACAAAATTGAATTATTTGTAGTGAGGTGGATGGACCTAGAGTCTGTCATACAGAATGAGGTAAGTCAGAAAGAGAAAAACAAATACCGTATGCTTACACATATATATATGGAATCTAAAAAAATGGTACTGACGAACCTAATGGCAGGGCAGGAATAAGGACACAGACGTAGAGAACGACTTGAGGACACGGTAGGGAAGGGGAAGCTGGGATGAAGTGAGAGTGTAGCATGGACATATATACACTACCAAATGTTAAATAGATAGCTAGTGGGAAGCTGTTGCATAGCACAGGGAGATCAGCTCGGTGCTTTGTGACCACCTATAGGGGTGGGATAGGGAGGGTGGGAGGGAGGGAGGGAGACGCAAGAGGGAGGGGATATGGGGATATATGTATACATATAGCTGATACACTTCGTTGTACAGCAGAAACTAACACAACATTGTAAAGCAATTATAGTCCAATAAAGATAAAAAAAAAGTTTGCCCAGCAATGCCACCCCCTCCCCCCAGCACACACATGCTCTATCACATTATCCTATTTCATACAGAATAGTACCAAAATAGTTTTTAAAAATCAGATGACATCCCACCACCAAAATGACCATAGTTAATATTTTCAGACATTTCTTGATTTTACAAAAAAAAAATTGTGATCTCACATTTTTGACTTAATTTATTTAAATAGGAAATGTTTTCACTAATGTAAGTGGGAAATTGCCAAAATTGAAGATAATGAAAATAAATACAATGAAAACTACATATTTAATTTTTTAGCCTTTAGAAGCTCTGAGGCTGAGGCCTGTTCTGTTGATAAAAAGTTATCAAAAAAAAAGTTATCAACATTTATAAATGTTAAACATTAAAGATCAATGGCATCAAACCAACATTTTCTCCTTGACATAGTCAGAAGGACTAAATGAGAATTGAAAGAGAAATAACTTTCTCATCAAGCAATTCAGTATAATATAGTCTTCAAGATGACTCTAGTCATCTTCTTTATCAATAAAGTATTTCCCCCAAAAGGGAATTGTGATAATAATTGTAACATTTATGATACTAATTGTTTTAGTTAATGTGAAGTTGAAATAAATAACTTTTGCCATGGACTAGGGTAAAAATGTTGTGGTGAACTAGTAAGAATTAGTGGGGGGAAAACCTGTAAACTCACAAAGTTTATTATAAACTGTTCCAAGGTGAATTGAGTGACATGAAATGATATTACTCAAAATTAATGTTTGCGTATATTACTATGGAGTTTCTTCTAAATTACTAATTCCTACATCATAAAAAAAATAGTATATGCTCTAGTTACTGAAAGAGTTCTCTGTTAAGCACTTTACATATATTGTCCAATTTAATCATACCCATCCTCTGAAAGGTAGAAATATCTTATTTTAAAGATATGATAATGAGATCCTTAGAGGTTCAGTGATTTGTCTAAGATTTTATGACCAGCAAGGCTGTTAAAGCCCTTATTCTTTTTTTTTTTAAAAAAATTATTTATTTATTTGGCTGCGCTGGGTCTTAGTTGCAGCACTCAGGATCTTCATTTGCCGCACTTGGGACCTTTAGTTGTGGCATGTGGGATCCATTTCCCTGACCAGGAATCGAAGCCCAGCCCCCTGCATTGGGAGCATGGAGTCCCAACCACTGGACCACCAGGGAAGTCCCTAAAGCCCTTATTCTTAACCAGTAAATCTTGTACTAAAAAAGATATGAAAGAATGTTATGATGTGAGTGTACAGTGATGTCTGTTGACCCAGGAGCATGTCTTTGGAAATTAATCTCTGATTTTTTAGTTGTAAGAAATGGGAAGTTGCCCAAATGGCCGCCAAATTTTCTGTAAGGTTATATTTTACAGCTCTTTTAGGCCCCAGTTGATCACAGGGCTATTCAGTTTTGAAGGATAACTTTAATGTTCCCTTCAGTTCATTTTTATCTTAACTTTTGGCACTATTTATTTTTAAAAATAAATTTAAGTTATTTGCATAATATGTTACCACCTCATATACAAATGAATAAAATAGGAACACTAACTTTCAGGCATAGGAACAACAACGCAGTTCAGTTTCTGTTATACACTTAATTAAAATTGAGGGCTGGGACTTCCCTGGTGGCGCAGTGGTTAAGAATCTGCCTGCCACATAGAGAATGGACTTGAGGACACGGGGAGGGGGAAAGGTAAGCTGGGGCAAAGTGAGAGAGTGGCATGGACATATATACACTACCAAATGTAAAATAGATAGCTAGTGGGAAGCAGCCGCATAGCTCAGGGAGATCAGCTCCGTGCTTTGTGACCACCTAGAGGGGTGGGATAGGGAGGGTGGGAGGGAGATTCAAGAGGGAAGAGATACGGGGATGTATGTATATGTATAGCTGATTCACTGTTATACAGCAGAAACTAACACAACACACAACATTGTAAAGCAATTATACTCCAATAAAGATGTTAAAAAAAAAAAAAAGAATCCGCCTGCCAGTGCAGGGGACACGGGTTCGAGCCCTGGTCTGGGAAGATCCCACATGCCTCAGAGCAACTAAACCCATGTGCCACAACTACTGAGCATATGTACTGGGACTGCTGAAGCCTGTGCGCCGAGAGCCTGTGCTTTGCAACAAGAGAAGCCACTGCAATGAGAAGTCCGTGCACCGCAACGAAGAGTAGCCCCTGCTCACCACAACTAGAGGAAGCCCATGCAGAGCAATGAAGACCCAACACAGCCAAAAATAAATAAATCAATTAAGTTTTAAAAATAAATTTTAAAAGGAGGGCTGAAATTGCCATTTAAAATCTGCTGATGCATTTACTATAGGGATGTTGTTGAGGACATCACTATAGTTACTCATTAGCCCCTACATCAAGATGACTATATACGAAATTTTTCATTCTAAGTGTCATAAAACGTTTTTTATTTCTATGACTGAACTGACCGCGTTTCCTTTGTTGATCTGAGTGCCAGGAAACTAACTTTTATTTTCCGTTTTCCTGTTTTATTGTGTAAGTTGCCTCATCATGATAAGAAGTAAATAGTATTGTGCTTCCAGGGAAACTTTTTTCATACTTTTCAGGTATTCAAAAAATTTACCTAAAACATTGCCTGATGTGTTTACTAGTAAGATATAATGTACCTCCTCATTTCTTACTAATTTTGCTCATATGAATCAGGTACTATATAACATCGATTGTTTGCCAAGAATACTTAAGTATTATTTTAAACAGTTATATTTAATTGTAATAATTTACTTTTAAAATTATTATTACCAAATATTTCCACATTAAGATATGAACAGATTAATTATTTTAATTCTGGGGAATTATATTTTAAAAGTTTGCAACCTGTAATGAGAATGTCTCGGTTTTTTTTGTATGTAAGAATGAGCTGTAGTCACTGTTTTTCTCTTATCAAACTCAGTCAAACTGTCATGATTCCTATGATACCTCTATCTAAAATAATTGATACTGTATGTTTGAAAGCATCTCATTTTGGGAATATAATCTAATTGGTAATTTTAATTAAATTAACTTGTTTATAAATGTGTTTATTGTTTGGTGGGTATATCATTGCTTTCTGTTTATAATATTTCTTAGTATTTGCTCATTTTTGTGATACTGTTATCTGATAATTTGAGTAAATCCCAGTTGAATTATGTTGCCACATTATGTCTTCAAAAGGGCATAAAGTCAGTACACATGCTTGAGTAATGTCTGGTTGTTTTACTCTTATGTTTCCAGTTGGCAATTTGAAATTATGGCTTCAACTGCACTTTAAATATGTGATAATAACATGTGTTTCTAATAAGGGCCAGCACCATTTTGTTCAGATAGTGTGAATGGTTGTCACTCATATATGACGAATGCACCTTCATCTGCTTCTTTGATAGTCCCCTAAAAACCATACCCTCAAATCAGGCCGATGAAATTAGCTGCTGTGTAAATTGTGTGTCTGAGTGGTTCATTATCTAATCACCGTCAGAACCACAGTGATAAAGTAGATTGAAGCAGGGAAGAGGTCTGCCAGATGATTTCACCACCACCACCACCACCCCCCCGCCCCAAATCCAGTTTCCCTTGGAAACCCTAATAGTGCAGTTTAGAACTTCAGGCTCTCATGCCTGGAATACAGTATCTTTTAACGTACCAAACCTGAAAATACCAGTAGTTCTGGAGCATAATTTTCTTTCTTTAAAGATCATAATTTTATTTATTTCAATCAGTTTTTGAAACGTTGAGGCTCTTGAATTACTGTTTTGCTGCTAGTGCCCTAAATAGTACTAAATAGGAAAAAAAATACTCTGTCCTACTTGTAAGAATTCAGAATAACTTGAATAAATTGTTAACCTTCTAGGAATCTTGGCTCACTCTAATAATGAACTTCTGTGTTACTTGTTTATTGAATTGCTTCCCTTTAATTTATTTTAGGTGCTTTTGAAGATGATGATATCACGCATGTTGAAGGAAGTGTAGATCCTATTCGAGATATAGAAATTATACATGAAGAGCTTCAGCTTAAAGATGAGGAAATGATTGGGCCCATTATAGATAAACTAGAAAAAGTGGCTGTGAGAGGAGGAGATAAAAAACTAAAACCTGAATATGTAAGTAAAATCTACCGCTTCTTTAGATATTTGAGTTCATTTTCCTTGATTAAATTTTTAAAATAAAGCACATACAATAACTAATATTGTTATGGAATTTTAGGATTCAAGGATCATTTCTGTTAAAAAATTGTTGAGAAACCTTGTTTTCTCTTCGCAGCGAAGGACTGTGGTGACAGGCTGTTTAAGGTGTTCTTTGGAGACCATATATAGCAGTAATATTGAGTATTTTATGGTTACGATGTATATCCTCAAGTTTTGGTGTTGGAGATGTGGGGTTTTATGATGAACACTTACTGGATTTAGATAAAGGACTGAATATGAGTTTTGTGGATTTGGAAGAAGTGATTTACATAAGGAATTGGTCTTCCACAGCTATTGACCGAATGAATGCACTGTTAAAGTAGACAGATAATTTTACTCTTTTATGGTGTGAAAACACATGTCATTGTCTTTAATATTCAAATGTGTTTTCTATCACATTGTAGTGAATAATTATTAGTAATAGTGTAGGAAATGTTTCAAAATCTGTTTTGAAGCTTTTAGTTTAAATATCATCAAATTGTCTTTTACCTTAAAAAAGCAGCCTTAATTATATATTTTCTCATTAATTAACATCTTCCACAAACTGTTCTTGATTTTTATGTTTTTTTGTTATAGGAAATGATTTCTTTCTTTTTAACTTTTCATGTGTTTTTAATATGTTTATTTTTTATTTTCTAATTTTTGGAAACTGATTATCTTTTTGCTTTCTTATTTATTTTTAATAAGTTTGGAAAACACACCTTTGATTAGGGAACTCTAATAGGAAGAAATCAATTACAGAATCAACCTCTAAACAGTCACACTACCAATAAATTATGGTCAAAAGTGCCTGGTCTTGGAACAGGGAGACCTGTATTGTGCTACTGATTTCCTTGAGAGTCTGGAGTGAGCCCAAGTCATTTTACTTTCCTTAACATCACAGTTACTTCACTTTTTCCCTGTTCAAATAGAATGGAGAAAGGAGAGCGATTTGTCTGAGGAAATTGTACAAGATTTAGGATGGAAAAGGGGATTTCACATGTGGGTATGAAAGATATCCCTTTCTGTAAAGGGGGAAAACGTCGTGAGACAGATGTTGGGATTGAAGGCAATTCCTTTGTCCCAAACAGCATGGTTTCTGATTAGAGTAAAGCCTTATGCAGTCATCCTTTAGTTAATTGAAACTTCCTGACATCCATATATATTTCAGAAGCATTAACTGTCTTCAAAATAAATTTGTCGATCTTACTTTTACTTAAACGGGGAAAAGAGGCATCACGTTCTTCTGAAATTCTTGGGCTACCATTTCCTGGCCTTTCTTCTCAAAGAAAACTAGAATGCTGGGTGTTATTACTCCTTCGTATTTCCCCAAACTGTGATTATTTCATCATCTTCTTTCCTCATATTAGATTCAGCTGCTTCAGAATAAATTATAGATTCATGTTTCTCAACTTTTTTTTTAATTATCACTGTCCCTAAGGAAAAAAATTGAATTAAATTTCAATTAATTAAATTTCCCCCTAATGAGAGAAATTAAATACTAACAAGTAAGAATTCATTGGATAGACTTGAGCTTTGGAGGGCCACAAAACATTTTAATAACGAAGTTTTTTTTCACCCCCAAGAACCAATTTTTGCCCCTCTGGGAGTAATATTACCCCTATTGTGAATTCATGCTATAGATCATCTTGTAGCAAAGCCAATACTGGTAAGTATGGTAAAACAGATGGCTTTTTAGAAATTTTTTTTCAGTTTGTTGTTAGCAAAAATAGGATTCTGGTTGGGTCTATAACGCAATTTGGAAAGAATTAACATCTTTACAATACAGAATCCTTCAGTGTAGGAACATCTTATATTTCTATTTATTGAGCCAAGCACTGTTAGGCACATTTTATACATGTTATTTAAATCTCACAACATGCAAGGTATATATTATTATCTCCATGTTAAAACTGAGGAAGGCCAAGTTTCAAGAGGTTTTGTGAATTGCTCAAGATTTCATACTTAGTAAATTGTAGATCAAGTTTTTCAACCATATTAGTCCAACTACAGGGCCAATATGTTGGGGTTTTTTTTTATGCTTTTAAAAATTGTAAAACATTAACCTCATGTATAGTTTAACAAATAGCTGTGATACAAATGGGAGTAAAACCTACTTGCAGGTCAAGAAATAGAATATTGTTTAGTACCCCAAAGTATCTCCATCACTTACCAGTCTTAAAACTTTCTGTCTTCCCACAGCTAACCATAATCCTGAAATTTATAATAATATCCTTATTGGTGTATGTGCCACCTGCAATGATATGAATTATTTTCCTGAGTGCAAACTTTATATAAATGGCATCATGTTGTATCTATTTATATGAGCATTTTCATTCAGCATTATTTTGTACAGTTCTTTATGTTGCATTTATCTTTAATTCATTTGTTTTTCTTAATGTAAAATATTTCATTGAAAAAAATATACCATAATTTTAAGATCTGTTCTACTGTCAGTGGGCATTTGAATTTTCCCTCAAAGTTTTTTATAATCATGAGCAATGCAGCTGTGAACATTCTTTTACATCCTGATGCATGTAAGGATAAAGTCTTATATTTATTATAGAAGTCAGTAGTATATGTATATCTTCGACTTTACTAGATAACACTGTTTTCCTAGTCTGTAAGAGTTTATCCTGTTGTCAATACTTGGTATTATCAGATTTTTTCATTTTTGCAGTTTGATAGCTGTGTAATGGTATTTGGTTATGGTTCTCATTTGCAGTTCTCTAGTTATATAAGATTGGAGACCTTTTTAAATATTGATTGGCCCTTTAGGATTTCCTCTTTTGTGAAGTGCTTGTTCTAATTATTTTGCTCATTTTCTATTGGATCAGTGTCTTTTTCTCAATAATTTGTGAAAGTTACCTATATATTTTGGATATTAGTCATTTGCTTTGAATGGATTGCAAATATGTTCTCCTATTCTGTGGCTTTTATTTTTAATCTTTTTAATAGTATCTTTTGATGAACAGGTGTTAATTTTAAGGTTAGTGTTTTTCTGTCTTGTTTAAGAAACTTTCCTACCTTAAGGTCATCAAGATAATCTCTTGTATTCTAAAAGCATTATTTTATCTTTCACACTTAGCTCACTAACCCACCTGGAAATTATTTTTTGTAAGTAGTTTAAGGCAGGCATCCAATTTGACTTTTTTTCCCCCATATGGAAAACCTGTTGGTCCAGTACCATTTAAAAAAAAGACTGTCCTGGGCTTCCCTGGTGGCACAGTGGTTAAGAATCCACCTGCCAATGCAGGGGACACGGGTTCGAGCCCTGGTCCGGGAAGATCCCACATGCCACGGAGCACCTAAGCCCGTGCACCACAACTACTGAGCCTACGCTCTAGAGCCCACAAGCCACAATTACTGAGCCTGCACACCACAACTGTTGAAGCCTGCACACCTAGAGCCCATGCTCTGCCACAAGAGAAGCCACTGCAATGAGAAGCCCGTGCACTGCAACAAAGAGTAGCCCCTGCTCGCCGCAACTAGAGAAAGCCTGTGCGCAGCAACAAAGACCCAACGCAGCCAAAAA
>NW_020175831.1:1939462-1998313 GCF_003031525.2 Neophocaena asiaeorientalis asiaeorientalis | reverse complement strand
ACTGTCCTTTCCCTACTCCAGTGAGGTGCCTCCTCTGTCATAAATCAAAGAGCTTTGGCATCTTAGCTCTTTCCTGAGGATCGGCAGATGAGTCTAGGTAAAAGTGGCCAAGAGCAGCAGTGGGATCCCAAACCTGCTGAGGTGAAGGTGAGAAGGGAAGATGGAATGAGGGGTTAATTTCCCATGGATTCTATGGTGTTATGTGTGTTCCTTACATCATTTTTATACTTTCCTCGTCCCCTGCTGTCCCAGTCTCTAGTCTAGATCAGGCACAATTAAAGTGTGGTCCTCACACCAGCAGCATCACCATCACCTGGGAGCTTCTTAGAAATGCAAGCTACTAAATCAGAATCTACTAAATCAGAATCTCTAGGGGGGTGTTTTAACAGGCTCTCCTGTTATGCATGCTACACAAAGTTTGAGGATCACTGCTTTAGAGCAGCCACCAGCCCTCTACCCTCCACCCCAGGGTAGAAGATTCTTAGGCCTTCCCCTATCCTTTTCTTGGTCTAGTAATGCCTCACTACCTTTTTAGGTCCTTGGTACTATTAAGGAGATAATATTTTTCTCTATTTAGGCCTGCTTTATTGTTGTCTTTATAGGCACAGTTACTCTGACTCGCTTAGTTCATTAGTAGTGAAAATGGAGGTCTCCTCGATACAATTTTACCAACAGTTTGCTTGATATCATAATATAACAATCTGACAGTTCGTGGGGATAAAGACCAATGTTAAGCAGGGAAAGACATTTTAGGATAAGTTATTTTAAGTAGTTTATTAGTGAATATTTTTACATTATAACTACTTTTGCCTTAAAAAAAGTAAGTTACAAACAACATTTATAATCCAGTTTACGTAAAAAATGATAGCTGTATTTTTATACATATAACATATATACATACAAGTGCATAACATATACATACAAGTGCATCAAAAGAGGTATGGAAATATGCTCAATTGTTATGTTTTAACAGTAAACATTTGGAAACTACAAAAGGTTTTTAACAGTAAGGTGTTTGGAAAGGGACTAGTGGCTGTGAGAGAGTGAGTGATTGGGGTGGGCACTTTGACTATTTACCCTCTATACCTCTCTGCTACTTGACTTTTTTCCATAGCAATGTATTATTAATTTTTTTAAGAAAAAAAAAAGGTCTAAGGAAATTATTTCCTTTAGGTGGCCTCCAAATAAAGAGGTAAATGCGTATATATTGTCCTTAGTTGTTTCTGACCTATATTCATCAAACTATAATTTTAGCTTTGCACTAGAGAAAGGGTTTTGAAGTTTCTATCTGAGATTGGAAAAGGAATGTGGTAGGAGATGTGAAGCTGGAATAGATGCATACGTGAGAAGTCATAGGCTTTAGGATCAATTTCATCTTCACTAACGTGAAAATTTGGATAGGCAATGTAATTTATGAAGATTAAGAAGAAGCTCCTTATGTGTTTTCTTAACACTGACAGTTTGAGTTACAAAGCCATTTTGAGTCATATCTCAAACTCTTTGCCTTTTAATCTAAATTTTGGTTGTGTCTCCTCAGAAGTAGACCTTGAAGCAAGAATTGGAGTGCAGGTAGTTTTCTTGGGAGTTAACTCGGGAGGCACACATCAGGGAGTGGGGAATTAAGACCAGGAAGGGAAGGAAACCAATACAAAGTTATGTATATGAGCAGGCAGAAAACCCTGAGCAGAAGGGGATCAGCCCTTCCAGGGATCTCTAGAAAACAGTGTAGAAAGTGTCTTGTAGTTTTTCTACTGGAAGGATGAGGAACCTGGGGTAATTATTAACTAATTTCCATCAGTCGTTGATTGTGGGCTGCTCCTCGGAGTGTTAACTACCTGCCTGGCACCTGATGCCTGTGTGGTCTGAGCATGGTGCCTAGGCAGTTGCAGATGCGTACAGTAAGAAGCCATTCAGCATGTACCGATCTGTGAGGGCAAAGGGCATAGAGGCAGGGCACCAACAGTCTCTGCTAACATGTCTTCATCCAGTGTGCATCTAAACTTTGTATCCTAATCATTCTATTTAGTTTTGGTGGTTCTTCAGTATCACAAGTTTAATTTGGTGGTGTTTTATATTCCTGTTTCTGATTTATCTTTAGTTTTCCTAATACAAAGAGGGTATCTCTGTGATTCTGGTACCAACTAGTTCTTGTAGGGGAGTTGTCTGTTTTTAACATTTTCTTGTATTCCCTAACAAATGGTCTAAAGGTATAAAATGTGATTGTCTTCTTTTCTTCAGTTTATGTTTGTAATCTTGACTAACAGAATCAGGGACTTTAATTGGATGTAGATCCTAGGCTATAAAGGCTACTTGGATAAGAAAAATAGGTCTTTTGTTCACTAGGTATTTAATAATTATTCCTTAATACTTGTTCAAATGTGTCTTTATTTTCTGGGTAATCTTTCAGAAATTTAACACTCAAGCCTCTCTTCCTATGAAGTTTCCATTTTCTAGATTTGGTTGTTATGTATTTTTATGTAAATAAGCAGGAGAAAGGTGAATTAGATATACTCTAGCATAAAACATGAGCCAACTTTTTAATGCTAAAACAGAATCTTCCTGACTATATTCTGTCATAAAGATACCTTTTATAAAGTGGGTCTTGCTATTGTGTTAAAACAGAGGCACTAAAGAAGGCAAGAGTGGGATAAACATTTACTATTGGTATTATTAGCTAGGTGTACTAGTTTCCTAGGGCTGCCATAACAAGTATCACAAACTAGATGGCTTAAAATAATAGAAATGTATTCTTTCACAGTTCTGGAGGCTAGAAGTCTGAAATCAAGGTGTTGGCAGGGCTGTGCTCCCTCTGAAGCCTCTAGGGGAGAATCGTTTCTTGCCCCTTCAGCTCCTGGTAGCCCCAGGCATTCCTTGGTGTGTGGCAGCATAACTCCAATCTCTGCCTCCACCTTCTCATGGCCACCTTCTCTCTGTCCAAATTTCACTCTTCTTATAAGGATACTAGTTGTAATCGGATTAAGGGTCCACCCTACTCCAGATAGGCATCTTTAGCTAATTCCCAGGGTCCTACTCTGAGGGATTAGGTCCTACTCTGAGGGATTAGGACTTCAACCTGTCTTTTTGGAGGACACTTTAAGCCATAACAAGGCATCAAGTTCAAGGTTGATTTTAAAGTGTGTATACATTGTATTTGGAAAAACAAAATTTGGAAAATGAAGGTAGAAAGCTTTAAGGAAAATTTTATTTTGTATTGATCAAGTATTTGGAAATCATCATACTTAAAAAATATTTATAGAACTAACAGTTACTTAATTAAACAACTAAATAAGGCAACCAGGAATTGTAATTAATGGATCTTTTTTTCCTCTCAGTCTCTCTGAATGAAATAATTAACGTCCACCAAACATATGGCTATTAGCAGATTTCTTCTCATTATTCTTACGGCAGTTTTTAAAGTTGATTTTTTATGTGACTTAAAAAAACATTAAAAATATTTAAATATGTAACGTGTTTTTCACTAAAATCAAAAGATTCAAAAAGAGTATACTGTAAAAACATAATTCTCCTACCCACTTCTGCCTTCTCATTTACCCTTTTCTCTTCTGTAGATTCTTATGTATCTTTCCAGAACTAAGTCTTACCTGACTTAAAAAGATCGTTTCTAAAAGAACAAGTTACTAAAAATACTTAATGAGACTGAATTGCATTCATTCACCTTTCTCCCCATATCCTCTCTGTTCTCGTGGTCTCCAACTCAGTGGACCCAAATTGTTTGAACTGAGTATCAGTATCTTTGACTCCTCTCTCTCATGTACAATTTATATCCCATCCTGTTGATTTTATCTCCTGAATATTCCTTGTATCTCTTCCTTCCTCCTTATTTTAAAAACTTCTTTAGTTTGGGCCTCATTTATGCTTAAACTGATTTCTTTACCTCCATTCTTGCTTTTGTTCTCCACAATTAGAAACTGCAGATCTCACTATGTTATTCCCTTGATTAAGATACCTCACCATCTTCCCGTAAGATACTGCCAACATAAAGTCCACGGCTTACAAATTTCTTTGTGATCCGACTTTGCCTGACTTATACGTTCTCAGCTCTCCTAACAGTGAACTAAACATTTTGGTTTCACATGAGCTCATTAACTACAACTCTACCCTTTTGCTGCCCCTTCAGTCCTGTTTCCTAGTCATCCTTTGAGATACAGCCTAAATCAGAAGCTTCTTACTCTTTAAAAAAAACATTTTATTGTGGCAAACTATACATAAAATAAAATTTACCACTTTAATCATTTTAAGTGTACAATTTAGTGGCATTAAGTACATTCACAATGTTGTACAATCATCACCACTATCCATTTCTGGAACTTTTTCACCATCCCAGACTGAAACTCTGTATCCTTTAAATAATAACATACCATTTCCTCCTCCTTCCAGCCCCGGTAACATCTATTCTACTTCCTTTCTCTATGGATTTGCCTATTCTAGGTACCTAATGAAAGTGGAGCTATACAAATTTTGTCTTTCTGTATCTGGCTTATAGGTCCTCAGTTCTCACTATTATTTATTTGAAGACAGCAATTAGGAAGTGCAAAGCTGTTTAAGACTAGCAAGATAACACAAAGAATGTATTGTGTTTGGGGCAAGGCTCACAAGGATTAGACTCATTTGAGACCAAACTACTTTAGAATCATCAATTTATATATACCCTGAGGGGAATAAACTCATATAACAACTGATGTTTTGGTGCATATGCTATAGGCATACTTTCCTGGATATTTCTATCTGTCCACTTTCTCCTTGCCTGTCGCCAATGGAACACAGATGGAGAAAATTAAAAACAGGACATGTTAGTATCCCCATAAACTCATTATTAGCAACCTCAAGTGGGTCCTCAGCTATATCCAGCTTTCCTAGTTGCTCCCCTGCTCTCTGCTGCAACTGCTTCCCTACTCTCCTCAAACCTCTTATTTATGTCCATTCCTGCTTTCATCCATCCCTACCTTTGGCAGACAACCTTGCCTCCTATTTCAAAGATCAGAATAAAAGCCATCAGACATAGGAATTCCCTCATTTTCTCTCTAATTTTCCACTAGCCAAAACTAAAGCCTACTGTTCATTCCTCTTATCTATGGCTAGTTATTCCAATTCTTTGAATCTTATCACTTACTAACTTTCTAGAAATCTTACACTATTAGTCATCCCTTGTTTTTTTTCCCTTTGTTGCTTTTAAGTGATTTTATTGAGGTAAATTAACATAGCATTAAGTTCACCCTTTTCATATATATAATTCAGTGGTTTTTAGTGTATTCACAAAGTTGTATTTCAGTTACCAGTAGTTCCTTCTTTCTTGTATATACAATTCGTCCCTCTCAAACTAGACCGTTTGCATCAACTATTTAAAGATGTCTTTTTTAATCTTAAAAAACACTTCTTACTGAATACCACACTTCTCATCCTTCAATTACCATATTTTCTCTATTCTCCTTCTTCAAAACCTCTGGAAAGAGTTATTTTTTCTACCTCCTAATAACTCAGTTCTACCTATCTGGTTTATCTGCTCATTAAACTCAAACAGTTTCACCAGGGTCATTAGTGGCTTTTGCATTGTTAAATCCAAGGAACATTTTCAGTCATCTTGATTTGTCAGTAGTATTGGACACTGTTGTGTCATTGCCTGAACTACTCTTCCCTTGGATTCCAGGACCACATTCTCCTGGTTTGCCTCCTACTTCTCTAGCAACTTCTGTTTCTTTTGCAGGCTCATCTTCTTATACCTTTGCTATTAAATATTGGCATTACTTAAAGTTGAGTCTTAGGCTCTCATCTCTTCTCTCAGTTCTCTTTCTATGTGATGCCATCCATACCCATTGATACAATTACTATTTAAATACAAATAGCTTTCAGATTTGTATCTCTAACCCCGATCTGTCCTCTGAACTCCAGGCTAGTATATTTAATTCCTGACTTGACATCTCATGTGTTTCTCAAAGACAACTCAAAAGTTAGCACATCTGAAATCAAACTCCCTCCCTCAAACCAGATTCTCTTCAGGGTTTCTTAGCTCAGTGAATTGTACCACTGTCTGTTAGATTATGCAAACCAAAAACATAATCGTTTTTGACACATTCTCTTTCCATCATTTCTCATATCTAGTCTATCACTGAATTCTGGCAATATACAGATGTAATAATATGCCTATATTTTCTTGTGTATATGCATACATATAAAGATAAAGGATAAAACAAATACGGCAAAATGATACTTTAATGAATATGTGTACAGACATTCTCTATTGTCGTTTTTCTTTAAGTTTGAAATTATTTCAAAATAAAAGGTAAAAACATAGCAAAATTAAAATGTCTTATGACTTTAATGTAAGGAGGTACAGTTAAAATATATGACAGGGCTTCCCTGGTGGCGCAGTGGTTGGGAGTCCCCCTGCCAATGCAGGGGACACGGGTTCGTGCCCCGGTCTGGGAAAGATCCCACATGCCGCGGAGGGGCTGGGCCCGTGAGCCATGGCCGCTGAGTCTGCGCGTCCAGAGCCTGTTGCTCCGCAACGGGAGAGGCCACAAACAGTGAGAGGCCCGCGTACCGCAAAAAAATAAATAAATTTAAAAAATAAATAAAATAAAATAAAATATATGACAATAACAGCACAATGGGGGTGATAATGACATAATTTAAAATGATATAATACTCCAATTAAAAGACAAAGAGTTTGGCAGTTTCTCAAAGAGTTAAACATAGAATTACCATGTGACCCAGCAGTTCCACTCCCAGATTTATATTTCCAAAAGAATTGAAAACTGGTGCTCAAACAAATACGTGTACATGCATGTTTATAGCAGCACTATTCACAATAGCCAGAAGATAGAAGCAGCCCCAAATGTCCATCAGGGGTTAAGTAAACAAATTGTGGTATATACATACAATGAATATTACTCAGCCTTAAAAAGTAAATGAATGCAGATGCCAGATGTGGATCAACCTTGAAAATATTATGCTAAGTGAGAGAACCCAGACATAAAGGTCACATATATTGTATGATTCCATATGTGTAAAATATGCAGAGTAGGTAAATTCATAGAGACAGAACTGAAGATTAGTGGTTGCCAGGAGCTAGTGGGAGGGGAAAATGGGGGCAAACTGCTTAATGAGTACACGATTTTACTTTAAAGTGATTGAAATGTTTTAGAAGTCGATAGAGGTGGTGGTCGCATTACAGTATGAAGGCTTAGTACTAAATTACTTTAAAATGGTTAATTTTATGTTTATTTCATCTCAATAAATTTTTAACAAATTAGTTAAGACAGAGAATGTCAGATTGGATTTTTAAAACCTACCTCTATGCTGCTTATAAGATAACATCTTAAATATGAAGACATGGAAAAATTGGAAGTAAAGGATGGAGAAATATATACCACCCCTCTCAAAAAAAAAGCCACTGTATTATAGTAATATCAAAATAGACTTTAAAGGAGTTATAAGGAAGCATTTCATAATGCTAAATGTTCAATCTACCAGGAAGATAAAATAATTTTAAGTTTGTATATGCCTAATAACATAACTTCAAAATATATAAAGCAAAAGCTGATAGAACTAAAAAGTTTTTTTAAAAAGACCCAAATCTACAGTCATGATAGAATATTTTAATACTTCTCTTAGTAATTGATAGAACAAGCAGACAGAATTTTAGTAAGAATATAGAAAACTTAAACAATGTGATTAATTAATGTGACCCAGTTGACATATAGAATACTGCACCTAACAACCACAAATGTCCGTTCTTATCAAGTACCAATTTAACATTTACCAAAATTTTCCATATTATTAGCCATATAGCAAATGAACAAATTTCAAATGATTGAAATCATAAAGAATATGTTATATGACCACTATGGAATTAAAATCAGCAATCGTCTTTCACAGAGTGAAAGAACATATTTGTAGTATCTAATAAAGAACTTGTCTACAGAATATGCAAAGAACTATAAATAAGAAAAAGGCAGCCCAATAGAAGAATAAGCAAAAGACTTGAACAAGTACTTCATAAGAGATGAAATCCCCCAGTAGTCATTAGGGAAATGCAAATTCAGACTATGAGATACTACACACTTACCATTAAGAAAACTGACAGTACCGAGCGTTGGAGGAAATGTGAAGCAAATGGAATTCTCAGTGTTGATGGGAGTGTAAATTAAATTAGTACATCTGCTTTTGAAAACTGATCAGCAGTGTATATGAAGTTTGAGTAAATGTGTGACCTGAGACCGGTGCAATTCCAGTCTTAGGTATATGCTCAAGAGAAATGCATACATAAATTTACTGAAGTACATGTATAAGACTGTTTATAGAAGCTTTATTTGTAATAGTTTTAAAGTATAAACAACCTCAGTGTCTACCAATAGTAGAATAGGCAAATTGAGGTATATTCCTACAGTGGAATATTACATGGCAAAGAAAGAACACACTATGACTATTTCACGAACAATGTTGAAGGAAAGAAGCTGGACACAACAATACGTATTTTATGAATCTATTTCCATAAATTTCAATAACAGGCTAATTTGTGGTATAAAAAAGCCAGGATAGTGCTTATCTCTGGAGAGGAGTGGAACATTGTGACTGCATTACTGGTAGTATTCTTTGTGTTGATCAGGTGGTAGTTACATGCATATGTTCATTCTGTGATACTTCATCAAGCTGTACACTTATGTATGTTACACTGAGTATATGTTATACTTCAGTATAACCCCTTTTCAAGTTTGACCTTCAAACCACATTATATTCTGCCATATCAGGTGAATCTCCAACTTGGATTTTTATTTTCCGGCTTTGATTTTGCTTCCTTGAAAATCTGTCTTAGTTCATCAACTCTTGACATCTCATCCATTTTTTTCTAACCTCACTCTGTTCTCTATTTATGGCCTCATGCTCTTGTTTCATAGGCGTTCTTTTTGCATTCTGCCAAGTATGCCAAATGATTCATTGAGAGAGTGGTGTGTGTGTGTGTGTGATCATTTTCCTCTTCCTTTATGACTCTCCTTATTCAGTAGCCTTTTTATTAAAATCAGATTTGTGGGCTTTTCCTCTTCCCTTTTCCTTCCTTGAACGTGGTGAAATCCATTCAGACTTATTTATAGAAGTCATAGGGACAGTTGCCTTCTTCTTAGTAATAGTCAAATCCTCCGCTGAGATCTATACCTCAGAAATGAATGGGTGTCCATCCCAGTTGCCACTTTATAGCCGATGGGCTAGGAACATTGCTGTTTTAAGTTTCCACTGTTTACTTCAATGAATCAGATAACTGAAAACCAACTACTGCCAACATACATTCTAACAGGTGATTGCTAGAATTAACCGATCATTTTAATTCTTAGAGGACATTCCCCCCCCACCCTCCCACACATACTCGCTCAGCCATCAGAGCATTGCTGCCAGGTGTCTTAGTTTGCTTCTGTGTTGCCTGACTCTTTTCTGGAAGTTTTAGTCACTGAAGTATGTAGAAAGATGGTAGCCAGTGATCACTTCTCTGGTCTGCATAAACAGCAGCATTCATCTAGTAGAGAAACAAATGCTTAATATTCTGATTCAGGCAGATATTTAATTTCAACTTGGAATACAATGGAGGTCTGTTTCATGAGTGAAAGTGTAGTTAGGATTTTCCTCTATTTGGGTTGTTTAAAGGGGATATTTGGTTGGAGCAGGAAGAAGCTGTATTAGTGGACTTCTAACCAGACTATTTTGAGCTGGAGGCCTTGCCCCCCATTCTTTTGGTCTGAGTGCATTGTTGGCTGTGTGTGTTAAAGCCACCCAACCAGCATAGGTCAGCTCATCTGGGTGTTAACTTCAGGTATTAAGGTAGTGGGTTTGGCTAGAGAGAAGTACCAGGCTTGGAAGCTATCATTATTGCAGAATAAGAGTGATAAACTGCCAAGCCTATCCAGTTAGCCACCAAATTTTAGGATTACAGATGGTGGGCAGAGGATAGATGAAGTCCTCCCTTCCCCCTCACCCTGTGAATATACCTTTATTTTTTTTCCCTATCTTAAAGATGATATTTATTGGTTAAAAATAAAACAGCATTATATTTTTAAAAAAGAAGGCAGAAAGGGAAAGTCTCTCTGGGATCCAATCTTCCTGGTTTCTATTGCTACCAATTTGTTAAGGCATCTATCCAGTTTCATTTTATGAGTGCATTTATTTATATGTATTATATATAGTTTCAGAACCACAAATGGAATCACATTGTGCATTCTGCCATAAATAATAATACTTAATATCTATGGAATATTTACTATGTACTTGGAACTGTGGCAATTACTTTACATGTATTTTCTCATTTAATCCTCTCAATCACCGTATATTGAATTGGAGTTACTATCCCAGTTTTACAGAGACAAACTTGGGTTAAGTAAGTTACACAGCTACAAAGTGATAGAGCCAGGACTTGAGCCCAAATCTGTTTGACAACAAAATCCATATTCTTAACTTTTTTCCATTGTTTTGAACCTGCTTTTTTTACTTAGCAATGTATTTTGAACATTTTCCTATGCAAATATATATACAGATATGTCTTGTCTTAATGGATAAAAACTGTTCTGTTGTATGGATGTCCCATAATTTATTAACGAATCTCCAGTTTATGGGTTTTTAGGTTGCTTCTAATCTGTACCTCTCTTCTTGTGCTAGTATCACACTGTTCCAATTACTGTAGCTTTATGATTTATTTAAATATATAGTAAAGCAAGCTACATATTTTTTTCTCTAAACATATTTAACTCTCAAGCAATTCATTCTTTTAAAATAATGATATATTTAATTTGTAATGTTTTCCAACAACCCTGTTATGATTTTAACTGTAATTGTGTTAGATAAACATTATAGTGGCTAGAATTTTTATCAGCACGGTTTTGATAAGAATAGATGAATTTTGAGTGCAGAGTCTGGCTGAAGCAGGTTTTAGGTCAGTGTCTCTGGACCTCGAGTATGAGAGTCCATGAACCTAGAACATATACTTAAATTGGCTGTCGTTGGAGCATTTGAGTATTGCCATGGAGTCACATAACCATGGTTCTTGGATTTTTGGATTGTGAATCCTTTTTAAAAGCATTTGGAAGATATGTGCCATTATCCCTCAAATGCACATAAACATAGAACTTTACATACAATTTCAGGGTATTAGGAAACTCCTGAAATCCATTTATGGATCATGGATTAATAATTTCTGCTTGTGGGAACTAGAAAATACCAAAATAGAGAAGTCAAGTAGTCTTAGAAAGTCTATATGGGTTATATAACATAACGAGGTTATATTAGTGTTTGCAAAGAAAGTATTATTTTTGTGGTTCATGGATTGACAATCAGATATTTTACCCACATAGAAAGAATATAGAATTTTCCTGGTGACCTTGGAATGAGAATGAGGACTTTAAATAACAGCCTTGGGAATGCCTAGGCTAAACAGGAGTAATTAGAAAGGCAGTAAGGAAGACAGGCCAGGGTGATTGGACAGAACGTGAATTTTCAAGTCACTTAGACCTGAATTTGAATCTCAGCTCTGCCCCTTACTGGCAATAGGAATTTAGGCAAATCATACATCCTGAGTCTAAATACATTATAGTTGCTGTTAACAACAACAGTAATAAAATATATCAAGAACATAGAGCATTTCTAAAGTTAAATGTGAGGCTATCGTCAATAAGAGTCACGGCAGAAGAGCAAAGTATTCAAGGTGAGTTTGGATTAAGTTTTTTTGGAGTTAAAAGGTAGTTGTTCAGCAAAAGCTAGTCCTTATAGAATGTTAAGGATAGAAGCCTGAATTGAGATTTCACTAAGAGAGCCAGTATTGTTGGTAACCGTCAGAAATTTGAAGAAAAGGACTAATGAACAATTATTCCAGTTGGAGAAGATGTGTGCTTTAAAGGAGTACTCAAGAGACTATATTGGCATTTTGTAGATCACTAGTATTTAATCTTTCAACAATCATAAAAACAATGACAAAACTCATATTTATCGAGAGCTTACTCTGTGCCAAGAACTATGCTAAACACCTTATATACATTATCTCTTTTGATCTTTACAACAACCCGCAGGAGGTAGATAGCATCATTATCTGCATTTTATTAATGAAGTAATAGGTCATAGACCTGGTAAGTGGTGGATCTAGGATTTATTCCCACATTTAAACATAAAGTGGTTACCTCTAGTTAGATACTCATGTTGTTGCAATATAACCAAAAAAGTTCAAATGACCAGGAATTTTTACACAGTCTTCATCATGTACAGAATTTATTTTGGAAATGAGGAATTTGTTAAAGTTATCAGAACAGTCCTCCTCCTACATCTGTATTTCTATATAACGATGTTACTAAAGACATACAAAACTCTAAAGTAACTTCTGATGCATCAAGCATTAGTGTTTCTATTTTATGCTTTTATTGTATTCTAATTCGTTAAAAGTAGGTTAAGTTATAGGTTTTTTCAGTTAACCAAATTATAATATAGGTTTTTTCAGTTAACCAAATTCAATTAAATGGAATATTGTTCTAACTATAATTATTAATATATATGTTTATGTATACAAGCATAGGAAAAATTCAGTCAATCCATTAAGTAGTTTATACAAATAAGTCCAAATGTTTTCTTTCATTTGATCAGCAGTTTTTCAGGTAAGGAACGTAGCATCTTTAATTTTGCTAAAACTAAATATTTTTACTTTATGTAAGAAAGACAGCACTTTGCAGCTATACCATATAATGATCATTTACATAAAGTAATCTTATCTGAAAGCAATCTATTTTTGATTTGTCTTAGGTAAAACTGGCATCTTAATAATCTAAGGTGTCTTTTCTTGGCTTTTAAATCTTTTGTAGGGATAATTAAGAGAGTACTGAGTATAAAATAAAATATTTTAAGTTTTAAAATATTTTTACTTTAAACTGTTTAAAAACTTGGTTATAATCTTTAAATTTTTCTAAAAGGATTTGAATGTGGCTTTAGTGAATATACTTCTTTAGAACTTTAATTATGAGTTAATTCTCTTTATCTAAAATTTGAGTGCTCCTAATTTGTAATATAATATGGTGGTGTGAAGGGGGAAAGAAACTAACGCCAAAAAGATTTTGTGATAGGATCTCTATTTCTGAAGTGGTGCTTTAGTTAATTTAAAATGAAACTGAAATACTGAAATTCCTTCACTAGCAATCAGCATTTATTGAGGCCCTTTGGTTTTGTGAAAATGTTTATAGTTAAAAGTATTTTATACTTTTTATATGATTAAGATTTAATTTCCTTCCTTATTTTTGGTTTGGCTTTCCTTTGTCTATTTTCTTTTCTTTTTTTAATTGAAAAAAACTAACGGAACCAAATGTAAGATGGTACCACTGTTTTCTCCTTCTTTTGTATAATCTTGTTGCGTGTCTCCACATAAGCTGTTCTGGCCTCTCATCATAGTAACCAGCTGGGCCATTTCACCTGCTGGAGCCATTAAAGAGGACTCTCTCCCCCTAGATTAATCCCCTCCGACATTAGTTTTTTGCACTGACAACTGGAGCAGGCATTCAGAATTTGCAGGTGGCCAGTGTGACGCACATAATTGCCTACAATTTTAGGCAATGAATAAAAATGGTCTACATTACTTGTCAAAGGTTGTATATGCAGTGCCAAGTGAGATCTATGGGAAGCCTTTTAGGGTTTAAAGAACAGTTAATAGCAAGGCTGCACAGGGCTTTTTTAATCATAATGCATTTGTAATATAGCACTTTGATCTTCTCCTTGTAGGAAATGGTGTTACATTAGCCACTTTTAAACATTTATGAGTGAAATAGAAGAGTAAAAGTGATTATTCTTAAGCAGACCATGTTAGATTTCATTAAAAGTTTTCGGCTTGCCCCTTCCTTGTTGAAGTCTGTGGGAAGTCCTTTTCCTGGAGGGTTTCAAATCAGGATCTAAGGATATAGGGCTTTTTCCTTATTTTTCCTGTTGGTAACAGCAAGATTTGGAAGGAAGGTATACTAAATACTGAGGTAATTTAACAAGTGGATATTTATAGAAGACTAATGATTTATGATAAAATAAAATACATCATGAAAATCTAAGAAATCTATTACTAATAATTGTGTATTACAATAAATTTTGAGAAATGCATATTTAAAACGTACCCATAAGTTATCTTTAACAACAACAACAACAAAAAACAGATGACTCTCAAACGCACTTCTTCTGGAAGAGCGAAGTTTGACCTTTCAGACCCAAGAGCCTTTTATTAACACCTGCCTGTAAGGAGAACCTTGCCACACGCAGCTTTTAGATTCAGAACCACAAAACTGATGAGGAAAGGCTTGAAGGGTTCAGTTTGTGTCACTTGCTGTTTGCCGTTTCCATTTCACAGATGATTAATCTTTCTGTGAAGAAAGGCCAGAGAAACAAAGCACATTGGGCTCTTCCTGCAGTTACTCCTTCTGAATGCACACTAGCTTGCTAACTAAAAGGCCTTTAGATTTCCAGCAGAGAGAGATGTTCTGAAAGTGAATGCAGCTGGTTGGAGGTCACCAGTGCAGGGCTCTTGCCATTGTGTAATGGAGGCTTTGGCAGGTTGGGGGGGGGGTGGAGCAGGGACAGGAGAAGTGGGCAGGGAGAAGGTGTCAGCAAAAAATTAATTCAGAATAAAAAGGGTTTTGGTCAGTTGATTTAATATTTTGGAGGGTAGATCATCAATAATAGGCTCAATTTCATCTATTTTGTTTTCCTTTTTAAGGAAAAAATTATAATTCAGTCTTTCTCCAGTGTTCCCCCCCCCTTTTCCTAACAGCATGTTTATCTTGCAGTTTACATCACTAGATAATGTTGAGATATTATTAACTTTTGTAGTCTTTGGTATGTTTTAATGGTTTGAAAATTTTAAGATTGTTACTAATTTTGCTAGTATTCCACATTTCATATGGTAAAATTTTAATGCCACATTAATGTTTCATTTCATATTTTAATGAGATATTGAAAATAATTATCTGTGCGACTTAGTTCTTTCATTAAAAAGTTGCCTTTATTTTTATAGTCAACTTTTAATTGAGGGTTTGAAAACTTTTAATTTTAATATTTAGTATCTAAATGCTTAGTATTCATCTTGTATTTACTTTTTTTCTCAATTGTGTATAGGACATAATGTGCAAAGTCAAATCCTGGGTTATAGATCAAAAGAAACCTGTTCGCTTCTGTCATGATTGGAATGACAAAGAGGTAAATTATAAATATGATGCGATCTACTATTACCTTTGCTTCGATTTCTTAGAGAACAAAATTGTCATTATTTTACACTTATTATTATATCTAGTTAAACTTTATTTCTCTCAATGATTTCTTATTCCCAGTCTTGTTATTTTTTCTTTTCCCCTACTCCTGATATTTTGTGACAACTAATCTTTTAGAAACAAGAATTATAAAAATGGCTTCTTGTTTAAATAGTTTTCTTTCAAGTTCTTTAGTGACTTAATATTTACTCAACTTTTAAAAAGGACTCTTTTTCTATCTCCCACTTTAGATTGAAGTGTTGAATAAACACTTATTTCTGACTTCAAAACCAATGGTCTACTTGGTTAATCTTTCTGAAAAAGACTACATTAGAAAGAAAAACAAATGGTAAGTTTTTTTTCTCCCCAGATGTACCCCGACATATCATATCTGAACACACACAAACACACATACATATGTACTTACTGCTATGTTTGATTTAAAATTTTTCTCCTTATTATTAAAAAGTTTAAAATGGATGAGAAAGCTTTGCCTAGTGTTAACATTCCGAGAGGAATCTCCTAATGATTTACACTGAGAGAACTTAAGAGGAAAAAGAAAGGAATTACATTAGGCAATATTGAATTATACATATTTAATTATCAAATTTATTGAATAGACATTAATATTTCCTTTGCAAAATGAGAATAAATCTACTTAGAGCAATAAAACTTTTTAAACTAGGAAATTCTAGCTTTGTTGATTTTATATGTGACTTTAAAATATCTACTTGGAATTGTAGCTGGGCATAAGTTTTAAAATCCAGATTGAATACTTAAAAAACATTTTTTTTTTCCCGGTTCGCGGGCCTCTCACCGTCGCGGCCCCTCCCATTGCGGAGCACAGGCTCCGGATGCGTAGGCCCAGTGGCCATGGCCCACGGGCCCAGCCGCTCCGCGGCATGTGGGATCCTCCCGGACCGGGGCACGAACCCACGTCCCGCGCACCGGCAGGCGGACTCCCAACCACTGCGCCACCAGGGAAGCCCTTAAAAAACATTTTTTTAATTAAAAAAAAAGGTATGGTGGAGGGAAAGACCAGGTATTTGTTTCAAAATACTTTAAAATACACAAAGGTAAAAACTATGCATTCATGTATTGATTGTCATTTTTGACATGTAACCAAAATGTGCCAGGTTTCCTTTAGTTCACTAGTAACTTCAAAAAATCATATGTTTATGTAACATAAGGGCATGTACACATTTGGCATGGTACTCACTGGACCCTCAGTATTTTATACTGTTAAGTCATACAAGCAAACCAAAACTATCCAAAGTAAAATATCTGAATTCTCCTAAAATATATTTTCATTTGTTTTCCCCTGTACTTCATTAAGTACTTAGATGCACATGGTTTCAATTTTCCATTAAAAATTCTCATTTCCATATGATATCAAAGAGTGAGAAGCTTTAAACTGAAAAATAAACATTCATAGACTGGAAGCCAAAACAATAATTAATGTCAGATGGTTAACTCCAATAAATCATTAGAATAAATTCTGTGAAATTACTGCAACTAAAAATGCCCTGTTGATATTACTATAAGACATTTTGTGTTCCTGATAGGAAACTGAATTTGGCCTCTTAATTTGTAATGTTCTAGAAAGCATAAACCTGACATGAAAATTCAGTTCTGACTGGTCAGTGTCTTCCAGTAGATAATTAACTTTAAAATAAACAGTTCTGTCTAGTTTCTTATATAAAATTCTTATAAATTTTGTGATTGATATGTTAAAAATTGTTACCTTTGGGAAGGAATTTTAAATATATTATTTGACTTCAGTTAATAAATCTCATTGTAGTGTGAATGGTAAGGTTTCCCAGGGCTCTGTGAAACAATACAGACATCAAAGTTTACATGAAAAGCGATGAGTCAGTTTCCTTGCCCAAAGGAGCTTCTCACACCTGTATTTGGATGATTACAGGTAGAACTCCCAGGCTCTAATTGTACAGTAAATACTATTTCCCAGACCCTAATGGTAGACAGACTGCTTGGGAGACGCCAGTCTGTGATTTAGCTGTCGCCAGACACCCCATGTTTTTTGTGAGACCAGTTGTGATGATGATATGGTTACAGCCAATTGAAAGTAAACTCTTGTCTAAATAGCACATTTTAATTTATAAAAATGTAGAGGTATGGATGATCCTATTTATAAAATCAAATTTTAGATTTTGTGTATGACTGATGATCTGGTTTGGGGTAGTGTGTATGTTTGGTGGGGGTGGGGGGAGTCAGATCTTGTGGAAGTTAGTGTAATTGTAGCTGAAAGATCAAAGACTGGGTAACTGAGTGATGTTCCAGAAGAGAATTTACCACATAGCCATTTTCTGTACAGTTTCTGCCGCCTGCTGTTCCTATTTTCCCTCAAGCTAGCCATTGACTACCCCCTGTGCATCCCTGCTCGTAAAAAATGATTGAGGAAGTATTTGTCATGTATTTATGAGTGGGAAACATTGTGTGATAGGGAATGGCATCTACTGGAGCCAGAAAGATTGCCATTCTCCTTTCATTCAGCCACTCTGCTACAGCTTTAAATCTGTTTATGCAACATAGCCTTTGTATTAAAGTGCAGAATAAATTTTTATTATGAAGGATATGAACACTAGGTTTTCATCACTTATAACATTGCAAGCAGATGTAAATAGTTAAAATATATTTTAATTACTAAATCCTTTAAATTTGTGTTAGCATCTTGTTTTTTGGTAATGTTTATATCTCAGCTCCATTTGCATAAGTTGCTCCTTTAGCAAAAGAAAAAGGTTTTGTTTTTTTAAGGTTATTATGTAATGTTACTGTAGCAAATTAACACTGATGCAGGAAGTAGTAATAAATATTTTCATGGGTCTTTTAGATCTAGAAAGCTATTTTAAATGGTCAGGAAAGAGGAGGAGGAGTTTGTGATTCTGGCCACAAGAGGAAGACAAACTATATTTTAGGGGGTCACTATTTCAGAAGTAATGAACGTTTTAATTACTAAAGTTCACTTTAAATTTAAATGGAAACATGTTAATTTTTAAGTCCTAGAAAATAAGGAAGCATTTTGAAAGACAAGTCTTTTGTGTTACTGAGTAGGTGTATTGACCTTTTTGAAAGATGTAAAAACCGGAATGGTTCCAAGCATCTACTCAGTGGTTTTAACAATGTTGAATTAGTCATTTCATTGATTTATGATTAAGACCTAGCCCCTGAAGAGAAGCTAATAACATGGCAGCCGGGTTAGTTACAGTTGTGTTGTGATTAGATGACAGTAATCAAGATGTTGTAAGGGGAATCCACAGAATTTTTTTTTATTATTATATATTGTTGTTCTTTGAATGAATAAAACTATGCAGAAATTGTTGTTGTGTCGTTGTCGTCATCATCTCTGGCAGATGTCAATGATTTTTGAACACTTAAGGATTTCATATTTTAAACATGATCAGTTACTTATAACTAAGATCCTATTACATGTAGTATTAATTTTCGTTTGAGATCGCCTAATGAGTCATGGTATCAAGCTGGTATAGGACATTAGACCTGCCAAACTGTTGCTTAATTAGGGGTGTAAATTTCAATCTTTGCACGTTTGCTGCTCTGTTAGTAGTATATCCTATCCAATTATGAAATTGGTAGAACTAATTTTGTATACCTACATAGCTTCCAATTTTGTTTCTTTTTTGTGTTCTCTTGTCCCCATCCTTCTTAAAACTGTTGATAAAGCATAATTTTATTTTGTTGTTTATTATACTACATATTCAACTGAAAAGTATAACTAAAATTTAAGACATTCAGACTTCTTGTATGCATGTGTGTGTGTGTGTGTATGTGTGTGTAAAACATGTATTTGCATATGCCCTGGTGGGCTTGTGGTCACTGAACATTATTCTCTAATATTATATAAGAGTCAATTAATCTGAGTGTTGAAATTGATTCAAGATAGGTAGACAAGTAGTTGCAGTCTTTTAAGCTGTTTTGTAATCAAGGGCAATGTGTCAGGTTCACTAAATGAATTTTAAATAGAAAAATGTTTTATTAATTCATATTTTACTATGATTCTGTCTGCCCTACCCCAACTTTTCTGTTTTTGTTAGTTTTCCACATAATTTGTACATAACAATTAAATGTAGTTTGGTGATACTGTATATTGTATACCTGGCTAGGGGGAAAATCATGGAATAAGCCCAATATATTCTTGATATCTTGAACTGTATATAAGAATTACAGATACTATATCTCAGCAACTATTTACAAAGGGGAAGTGTGAACATTTTTTGCATATAATTTTTAATGTGTGTGTATATAATATAAAATTATATTTATATATGTTATATACTATTCAGGAAAAAAGTACCTTTCAGGTATATAGGGATAGTTTGAGCTATAATATCGATTGGTTCTTAGGCTTTCTTGTGCAAGTGCATCATATATTCACAGTAAGTATAGATGTTGACACATAAGCATACTTTACACATCTACTGTAATTATTGCTATTCCTATAGGAGTAGAAGTATTTAGTTGATTGGCAACTCTCCCCAGAGGTAATGTTGAGTGATCATCTGCCATACTGTGAGACTTAGGTTTTATTTTCTTGTTTACAGTCGGAGGTCTGACAGAAATTGTTCTACTTAACTCATCCTTGGACATTGTTCTCCACAACACATGTTATGTAGTAGCACATTTCCATTACGTCTTATCAATAGGAGCAGTATTCACTGTTATAGGTAATTTCACCGATTTCTATCATTCACTGATTTCCATTATTTTCAGGCTAAACACTTAACTCAACGTGAGCAAAAGTCCACTTCACAATTATATTTGTAGACGGTTAATATAACCTTCTTCCCACAGCATTTTCTTGGCCTTTCAGGAATGCCATGATGTATTCTGTAAAACTACTATAAGAAGTCATCAATTTCTGGCAAGATTATTCATTGAAGCTAGAAATTTAACACAGATAATGCTGCTTTGAAAAAAATCACATTGTTATACATTCTATTTACTCGAAACAAATAAAATGGGAATGATTAATTATTCTTAAATAAATTATTCATTTTAGTTCAGAAAGCTTCCCAAGTAGATTTGAAATTAGGTTCAATTCATATAAAGTTTTCAGGAACATACACTAGTATATAAAGCAAGATTCACATGTATAAGGTTTTTTTTAAATGTTTCACTTTATCATCCACTAGTCTGGCAAAGTAAAAGCCCTGAAATATCCATGCAGTGTTTCTTTGGGATTATAATTTATGTTTTTTTAAAAAATCACTTGTGGTTCTTATGGTTTGGGGGGAATGTTGTGTCAGCTTCATCTTGAAGTACCTAACATTATGAAGGCTGTGAGAAAACATTTTTTATTGTGTGTTCCTACCTTCTTGAAATCACAACGTAATGTTGTTAAGTTTGTTTTAACATGTGAGGAGTTTTTTAGCTGAATTAAATTTTAAAAGCTATAATTTGTAACTTTTAGTGGAGATTGCTTTATGAGGACTAGTGTTTATTTGCTGCTTTGCCAGATATAAAAGGGTGATAGAACAAGTTAAGGATATTCTGGAAGCCTAAACTAAGTGATTCTTTTTTTAGTATGAGATTGATTAAATTGGTAAATCCTATACAAAATATTCTTTTTTTTTAAAAAAATTAATTAATTTATTTATTTTTGGCTGTGTTGGGTCTTCATTTCTGTGCGAGGGCTTTCTCTAGTTGTGGCGAGCAGGGGCCTCTCTTCATCGCGGTGCGCGGGCCTCTCACTATCGTGGCCTCTGTTGTTGCGGAGCACAGGCTCCAGATGTGCAGGCTCAGCAGTTGTGGCTCACAGGCCTAGTTGCTCTGCGGCATGTGGGATCTTCCCAGACCAGGGCTCGAACCCGTGTCCCCTGCATTGGCAGGCAGATTCTCAACCACTGCGCCACCAGGGAAGCCCCAAAATATTCTTAATTTTACTGAAGTAAGTTGTAAATGAATTCAAAAAGAAAAAATTTTCTTAAGACCCCTTCTCTGTTGTATAGTTTCTTATTTTTGCTATTGGATAATTATCAATTATTTACTTTTTAATTTGTATTATGATAAAGCTTTGAAACAGTACCATATGCACTATGAATTAGGATTTCAATAATTTCTGGTGAATGGATTTTGTGGAGTTGAATATTTCTTAATTT
The DNA here is from genome assembly GCF_003031525.2 of Neophocaena asiaeorientalis asiaeorientalis. Classification (NCBI taxonomy): domain Eukaryota; kingdom Metazoa; phylum Chordata; class Mammalia; order Artiodactyla; family Phocoenidae; genus Neophocaena; species Neophocaena asiaeorientalis. The sequence goes on along the minus strand of NW_020175831.1, from coordinate 1,976,925 downwards.
CTCTGGCCAAAATCTTGAGAGTGAAAAAAATATACTAAAGCAAGACAATCTTTTTATTACAAAAGATGGAAGGCTGAAAGAAGTGGGAGGGAAAAGACCTTTGGCCATTCAGGAATCTTTATTTGAATGTCCTTTAGCATTTGTATATGTATGTACATGTAATAATACTTGTGTACTTTTCTGGTTTCATTAAGTGGTTTTTGGTTACTCTTTCAGCAATTTCATAATTCCTGTCAAGAGATGTTAGTGCCCTAGAGCACATAGTCATAATGAAACCAAATCACACCTCTGATTCCATGTTTGAAAAAGATAATTATAGGGCTTCCCTGGTGGCGCAGTGGTTAAGAATCTGCCTGCTAATGCAGGGGACGCGGGTTCGAGCCCTGGTCCAGGAAGATCCCACATGCCACAGAGCAACTAAGCCCATGCGCCACAACTACTGAGCCTGAGCTCTAGAGCCTGCGAGCCACAACTACTGAGCCCACATGCTGCAGCTACTAAAGCCCGTGTGCCTAGAGCCCATGCTCCGCAACAAGAGAGGCCACTGCAATGAGAAGCCCGCACATCACAAGGAAGAATATCCCCTGCTCGCCACAATTAGAGAAAGCCCGTGTGCAGCAACGAAGACCCAATGCAGCCAAAAATAAAAATAAGTAAATAAATAAAATTTTTTTAAAAAGAGCTAATTATGGAAGAAAGCACATCTTTTTATATGGATATAATGCTATTGACCCACCATATTAGGCATGTTAGGAATTTCCCCTGGCCTGTTTGCCTTTTTGCCCAATACAGTTTATAGGCAATAATTTCTCTTTGCAAGATCGTTCACTGAATTTGAGAAAGTGATACTGTACTTTTGGGAGTCAGTTGTTATCTTCATTAGCACCATCTGTTGACTTACTAATTTATGAGCAATATAATTTATGAGATGTGCTCATCTTTTTTAAAGTGACTGAAGAATTTCACTGCATATAATAGGGAGAAGTTTTACAAATTTTCTTCTAGCTTTAAGAGCCTAAAGCTCTTTCACAAAAAACAAGTGTTCTCTAGGATTCTTTCATGAAATTAAAACATATATTCCCCATACATGCACACACATATATAACCTAGGAAATGAAAGACAAACTTTGGCATACAGCTATATAATGTTCCTCAAATCACGAGTGATTCATGTACACAGAGAGTTTCTCTGCCTCTCTACCTGACTCACTTTGGTGAATACTTCAAGGTCTATTAATATTCTTAAAAATCTGTGTCCCAGAGGTTAAGGACTGTTGAGTCATATTTTGTTTCTAAAACTATGAGTTGAGATAAACTACACTCATAAAATGGGAGTTTTGAGTAGTAGTTGGTATAGATAGAGGCAACTGTTGAAGCCCAGAAATCTTAGGACTGTTGATGATGAGAGATAGGGCAGGGCCTTGTGAAGGCTGAAGAATGGAGTCTAACTGTAGTATATACAATCTCAATAACAGTGTTTTCCTGGGAGAAGGCTGTAGAAAAGGAAAGGAGAAAGTGCCATTTGGGGCAATTTCAATGTTTTGCCTAATATCTCCTGCTTATGCAGAATAGGAGAGGAGTATTATTTTCTGTGCCCCTGTCTTCTGTGGTCTCTCCTGTGTTCCCCAGTCACTAGATCTACCTTTGGAGATACTACTGTAGTTCAACTACATTATAAGTTAAATAGACTTCTGAAGGCTGGACCAAAATGCTGGATACCATTGATAACATTGGTTCTGTAAGGAAAGTGAATTCTAAGAAACTTAGAGCATATAGTCTATTTGTAAATTAGGTAGTGTATGTTATCAGGAAGTTTGATGTATTAAAAATACAGCTACTTTAGAATTTGAAATGCTAGTTTTGTGGTCCTTATTTGCTGCTAACTAGTTCTTCAACCTCAGGCAAATTATATAGCCATTCATGTATTGAAGACAGTTCATCAGAATGTTCACATAAAATGTGTTCTGTATAAACAATATTTCCGAAATTTAATTAGCATAACTCAAAAAGAATACAGTAATAGAAAAAGGACTTGGTAAGTCTTCTAAATGTATCTTTGGGATACATTCCCTTGGTTTTTCTTTCCATTATATCGATAAAGAAACAAAATGTATCATGTATATGTTTACAGCTATAATTCTATGCTTTGAAACAGTTGTCATCCAAAACAAAAACAAACAGAACCATCTCTATTTGCACAGTGGCAGTAGCGATAAAACTCCCATGATATCACCATCTTCCATAGGACTCTGCCCTCATCTCTCTCTCAGGTTAGGCCCTGTGACTTCATCATTTGAAGCTTAGAGGATTTTATTGTCACTCCTGGGCTTCCATTAGAGTAAATCATTCTTTGTTATGATAGCATAATTTTTTTTTTTAAAAATGGTGTTTATTCTTTAAAGCCTTTTAAAACAGTTCCATTGTATCACAGCTTCTCTATTTCTGAATGTTTATATGTATGTTGGGGATGAGGCAGTGAAGGTTAATAAAGAATTAAAGGAGATCATCTCTAAGGTTCCCTTCTTGTGCTAGAATTTTATGATTTTAGTGAATTATAGCAAATTCACAATGAAAAGATGCCCATGCAAATGTCTAGTACCTTCTCAACCCTCATATGTAGGTTTGTCATGGTAAGATTTTTTTGTGACCGTGGGACAATCCAGAGCATTCCTGAGGTTGGCAGATACATAATTCATGAGCCACTTTTCTGGACTGAATTGAAGATAAGACCTGGTCTTTCCCCCTCCTCTCATTCCTACTCCCATATCTCTACTCCTTTAAAATAAGTCTTTTCTGGATCTTACCATGCTCTTATCTTCCTCATAGTAGCTATTGCTCTGTCTAGAATGAGAACAAAGTAGAAATAAAACTTATTTGTAGAATTGGCATATCTATATTTGAAGGTAATTACATTACTCAAAATAATTGCATTTCCTTATTCTAAATTGACCTAGAAAGCATTTCCCTATCAAAAACATTTGATCATAAAACACCCTCAAAATCTTACTTAATCCACCATGTAGTAAAAATAGTACAGTTTGGGTGAGACATATTTTGGTATCTGTGACCATTTTTATTACCAATTTTAAAATTCTGCTAAAAAATATGTTTCAAAATAACTGACTTAGGAACTCTGAGTATACCCCTGTCTATAAATTTGGGGCTGCACATTGGTACCTGGTTCAGTCTTTTTAATGCTTATTATCAAGAAGACAATTAACTTCATAAAAACTGTCAATATGAATATAAATTTCAAGTTTATGTATTCTTATGAAGACTGTGAGCTCAGTGAAGAGATAGGTACTATGCTTCCTTTTTCCTTTTCTAAGCAAATAAACATTGAGACTGATTAAAAAAAGTCTTTACCCCCATAAGGGTTATAGTCTCATGGAATAATAGACAACCAACAAACAAATATTTAATATAATGTCAGGAAATGATTAGGATCACTTTGCTGTACATCTGAAACTAACACAACGTTGTTAATCAACTATGCTCCAATATAAAATAAAAATTTTTAAAAAAGAAATAGATTACCTCAGTGGCTTAACTTATATCACTATTTCACTTGATTATTTTTATTTCCTCATCTATGTTTATGATACCATCATTATACTAGTCTACATCTTTGAAATCTCAGCATTAATAATTAAGATTTATACTTTTTCTTCAAAATTAAATATTAACTCTTGGTAAACTTTTTTCATAGTATTTCTCACATTTTAATATATTTTTTTCCATTTCCTTTGCCACAGCCCTCTTTATTGTATATAATTTTATTGCTGAAAGACTCTCTATCTTCTTTTTTCAAATAAACCTAGCATATAGCATAATGCATAATTAGCATTTAGTTAGCAGCCAGAGGATATTGGTCGAATGAATAATGTGCTGGTGAAGTTTAAAAGCCAGATATAAAATTCTGGCAGAAAATTAGGCTGCCAGAATTTTATATCTGGCTTTTAAAGTCTATCTTTTGGAAATTTTACCTTTCTCATTTTAAGAATAAAAATAATAACTATCTTCCTCATAAAGTTGGTATGACTGTTATATGAATTGATACACTTGATAACTTAGGGTAGTAATTGGTACATAGTAAATTCCCAAAAAACATTTTTGATTTTTACAAATGAATGAAATAATAAATGCATGAATAAAATAAATAAATAAATAAAGCAGGGTAGGAGGGTGCTATTTTAGTTAGGGTGGTCAGGAAAGGCCTTTAAGAAGCAAGGGAGTGCACCATGAGAGAGGGAGGATCTGAGGAAAGCTTAGTCCAGGGAGAGGGAACAGCAAATGCAAAGGCAAATGTGATAGAACATCGAAAAAGAATATAAAATGTGAAGACGACCACTTGAAAAGAGCTAATAAGTTTTTATTCAAATACATTGCAATTAAAAAGCATATTAAAACATCCTAAGTGTGTTCAAGTAAAATTTGCAATTATATAGACTTATTTTGAATTTCATCTGCCCCACACTACTACTCGTAAATCACTTCTTTTAAAAGTCCCTTGATGTATGACCTCAAATAAGTAGATTGAACTTTACTAAGAATAATAACAACCAACATTTATCAAAACTTCACAGTGTTTCAACTTAGGTTACTTCATTGGATCCTCAGACAAATCTCAAGATGGCCTCCATGACACTATTATTTGGCCTCGAATTGAATTTTTACTAAAATGAAGCATTTTCATAGTTGAATTAAGAGATCTGCGTTTTAGTTTAGGAGTGTGTTTAGCTAGCAGAGAGATAAATAAGATTGTGTTTCCATTAATACAGATACAAAGGTGCCTTTTTAGTACTTTAAGTATTTGTTATTAATATCAAGGGAGTACTCATCAATATACCTAGGTGATTGTCAACATTTTTCTTAGAAATTCTCTAAAAGGAACAGTCTGTGGAAATTATCTTTGGGTTTAGTCCATTTTGAAATGTAAAAGGAAAAGATCGAATAACATCTGTCTGTTGGTAATTGTTTTTTAGCTTTCTTTTTTTTTTAAGTGATGTTTCATTTTTTCCCAAAGAGCATATCTAGATGTTGGAAACATGAAGGTCACTGGTAGTTTTCATATATAATTTATACTTAAAATTGTTACCTTTTAAATTGTGCCATTTTTCTTTTCTCTGTCCTGCCCCCACCCTCCCATTAAGTGACAGTGACTTAGCTTTTCATGTACCAAACCCAAAGACATACATAGTAAACCATCATTTATTATTGAGTTCCTGCTGTGTGCCAGGCATCCTTTAGAGGTTAGAAATTGGTGAGATGTTAATAGAAGAATAGATGAAACATGAAAAATTTAAGGATATTTATGAAACATAGATATTATCATGCTCATTTTACAGATAAGACAATTGGAGAGATTCAGAACATGCCCAAGTTCTTGTAGTAGTAGAAGAAATAGACCCATTTGACTTGAATGTTTGTGCCAGTTCCACACGACACTGCAAGAAATATTTGTGAATCTTCAGAGATCTTTGAAAATATTGCTTTAATTAACTTTGTGTTCTGCTATGTTTTATCTCAGGAAATAACATCTCCACCAAATTGTTTAGGGTTTTAGTTAATAAAAGGAAACAATTCTCAAGATGACAACTATGTGCTCTTCTTAGGATAATAAGTTTTTTGCTGCTGCCATTTTTCTCTTGCCTTGTAGTTTTGTTAACTATATGATACTGTTACAGCAAAATATTTTAGTACCTTTAGCATCCATTTAAAAAATATTTTAGTACCTTTAGCATATAAAATATTTTAGTACCTTTAGCACTAAATATTTTAGTACCTTTACCTTTAGCAAAATATTTTAGTACCTTTAGCATCCATTTTTAAACATATTAATACCATATATGAAAATTTTGGTGGAGAAAATACAACTGTTCTCATTGAAGCCGATATAAAAATTGCATCAAGTTGCCAAGTCTAAAATAATACTACAGACTAGACCTCAGAAAACAGCTATAACTACAGATCAGTTTTTATATATTAATATGATAAGCAAAATTTTCCTTTTTTCTTTTTTCTAGCATACCATACAGTTTGTTAAGAACAATTCTTCACTGCTGGGGTAAGGAAGTTGGTGTGTAAATGAACAGGGAAATGAGAGGATATCATGAAATAGAACAACAACGGATAATTCATGCGCCTAAAGTGTTGTTGTTATGTTAGTAGTAGTCAGCAGCAGTCAACATGTACTGAACACTTAACTATATGCATTACATTTAAGACTCCCACCAACCTTATAGAGTAGTAAGTACTATTAGTATTTTAAGGAAGTCAAAGCAAGTACAGAGAGACTGAGGAACTTAGCCAAGAATGGTGCCAAGCTTCAAACCTGAGCAGTTTATGTCCAGAGTTCTTGTTCTTTACTACTGCGCCATGATGTCTCAGCATTGGTGCACTGGTGATGTTGGAAAGGTAGACAAGGCCTGAGAAATAGGTCACATACTTGCCACATTCCCTATCACTATACATTTCATTTAGACATAGTTCATGCACTATAAAATTTAAGACTAAAATTTCACTATAACCTGATTAGAGAATGCTAACTGAAAGTAATATAAAAATTTTACCTGAAACCTTATCTTTATTATCATGGACTTATCTCTGTACCAATTTAATAACCCTTTGTCGGGTCAATAATTAAAATAGTTTATATATTTTTACGTGGAAAATACATGTTATCAATTCTTTTTTAAGATAAGTACATTCTTCCACCACTTGGTTTTGTTTGTGTGTTTGTTTTTAACCACATAGTGATTTGTTGTGTTTTCTTGCATTTTCAGTTACTTGGATGTGTTTTTGAGACCTTTCTGGGAGTAGGGAATTGTGCATGTATGTGCATGTGTATGTATCTCTTTTATTAGCTGAAGTGCATGCAGATAATTTGTATAATATTCTGTTCAGATGCTTTACTAACACATAGCAATATAATTGAAAGAACATTGTATATGCATATTCATATGTATGTATGTATATGTACACATAGATCCAAGTCTTGGGCAGAATAATGACTACCATTTGTTGAACACCTATTATATGCCAGACTTTGGGGCACTTACATATGTTGTCTCATTTGGTTTAATCCTCACAACAAGGCAAATATCTACCCAAATATCTATCTTTCTCTCAAGCTCATGAAAGTATAAAACATCTTATTGCATTTATAGCATGCTTTTCGTGAAACAAAAAGTGCAAAAAAGAGTTGTCTGTGTTGGTTGTATCCTGGTAAACATTACACAGAAACCCCTACCAGCTAGAGAGCAAACATTTATGCAGTGTTTTTATATAAGCAGGACTCAAGATAGTTTGGTTGGTTTCCTTATAGCCCTTGTTTCCTCACCTGTGAAACAGAAGAATAATAACTTTCTTACAGAATAATGAGGGTTAAATAAAATATTTTACATATATTAAGTGAAATTATTCTCTGGTAGATAGATCCATTTGTCTTGGAATTTAATTCTCATAATTCGATGAAAATGTATATATGATAGATCTATAGTTAATTAGTGTCTGGCAATTGTAATTGCACAATAAATTCTGTTAACTAATTTGAGTCCTGCTTACATAAGCCACTGCAATTATGTTTGCTTTCCAACAAGCACGCTTTTCTGTAATTTTCACTGGTATACAACCAACATAGCTCTTTTTTTGCACTTTTGGTTGCATGAAAAACATGCTATAAATGCAGTAAAATGTTTTATACTTTTCTCTCATGAGCTCAAGTTAAAACAAGTCTTTAAAACATTTTGTTAACCTGTTAATTCTCAAGAAATACAGGATAACAACTTGCCATTTTCTTCTATTTCTCCTAATTATACATATTTTTATTTTTTATAATATTGTAATGTTCTGCCTTCTGAAATTTACAAGGATAAGGTCACTTGCATTTCTCTTCCTTTCACTGTATTTTTGTTTCCTCTCTGCTTCCCCTACCAAAAAAAAAATTATTTTAAGTTTGTGATCCAGTTAGAAGTCTATTTAGAAATATAAGTACCAGACTTCATATTTGTAGAGATTTTACTGTTTCATGAACACTTTTAAATGGAACAGTAGCAGTTAGAAAATCTTGCTGTGTTTCTCCTGTATTAATCAAGACTAATCCCTATACCTTGCCATCTCTCCCCAAATGGATTTTTCCTTAGTCTTGTCAGCAGGTATGTTGTAACACGTACGTAGCTAAGAAAATCAGTGGTTTACCAGACAGTTCAGGTAGATGTAGACTGAAAAAGAACAATTTGTAATAATGTTTTTATTATTTAAAAGTGTTTTTTTTGTGAGTCTTTAAAAAAATATATCGTATGGAATAGTTTGCATGGGATATTTCTTGCATTGTAGAACTTTACTTCAGGCCAAATCTGAGACAAAAGAGAAAAAGAGACCAAAAGAGAATACCAACAATTTGTTTCCTTTCCTATATTCAGAGGTAAACATCTTAGTTGTCTAGATCTCTTGAAATTAGTACTTTTCAAAGCTTTTAATTGGGCTTCCCTGGTGGCGCAGTGGTTGAGAGTCCGCCTGCCGAAGCAGGGGGCATAGGTTCGTGCCCCGGTCGGGGGAAGATCCCACATGCCGCGGAGCGGCTGGGCCCGTGAGCCATGGCCGCTGAGCCTGCGCGTCCGGAGCCTGTGCTCCGCAACAGGAGAGGCCACAACAGTGAGAGGCCCGTGCACCGCAAAAAAAAAAAAAGCTTTAAATTGTTACTATGAATAAATAGTTCAAGTCGTTATTTGGTTAAAGTTTAATGATTAAATATGATTAAGTAATTATGTTTCTACAGTTACCCATTTTGTGATTATGATATATGATGAGACATTATTTTAAATCTGTTATTAAGTGAAATTTGTATTGGTGGCCAAGTATAAGTTTTAATGTGACTTGGTATTACTTAGACATTTTGGCTGTATAGTTTAAAGACCACCAGATTACTTTGCGAAATTCTTAACAGTTTTACCATCTTGGAGAACCAAAACAAAAGAAAAAGCAATGCCTATTAAGTATTCTTAGCTATATGCATGGGAATGTATGTGAGTGTGCTTCAGCTTAATAATAACGACTTTCTTATTATGTATCACTTTATAGGGTTTTTTTTGGTAAAATATTTACTAGTTATATATTTGCTGTCTTATGGTTATTTCAGTGCCCTATTGACATCAAGGGTTACTGATTGTTGTATTAGTAGTTCCTGACAAATAGAAATTATTTGATATGCTAAGCCATTTCTGACAGAAGATACAAAGTTTTGACAAACACGTATGGCACAGCAAGTGTCCAATTCTAAAGAGCAAAATAAATGCAAACCACCATTACGGTGAACACAAACAGCCTGAAAGCAAGTTATCAGTAAGCAAGTAATTGTTGAACTGTTATGAATGGAATAGGATGTTGAAATAGGGCATGATTGGCTGATGTTACATATGTCCTTGATTACCTTCCCTGTGCTTTTATCCTAATAAGTGACATTCTTTGTATTCCCTTGGATGGCTAGACAGTCTGACACTGAAGAAGAATAAATATTGCATGTGGTACACATTAAGCTGTCATCCAAGACAGCATTTATAAAAAGTAACTGGAGAAATTCATAAGAAATTCTGCACTGCTACAGTTTCCTGGCTCCAGTCATAATTGTCAAAGTTCTTGACACATTCAGGTCTTCAGAAATGATTTAGGTTTACAGTGGCTTGGTGTATGAATAATTATTATGGATTTGTGTTCCCATATTGCCTTAGGATGTTAATGTTAGTTACCCAAATGTTATATTTTACAGTAATTCTTTTTTAAGGGAACTTTATTATTTTTATTTATTTATTTTTGGCTGCATTGGGTCTTCATTGCTGCACAGGCTTTCTCTAGTTGCGGCGAGCGGGGGCTACTCTTCTTTGTAGTGCATGGGCTTCTCATTGTGGTGGCTTCTCTTGTTGTGGAGCATGGGCTTCAGTAGTTGTGGCTTGTGGTTTAGAACGCAGGCTCGGTAGTTGTGGCACTAGGGCTTAGTTGCTCTGTGGCATGTGGCATCTTCCCGGACCAGGGCTCGAACCCGTGTCCCCTGCATTGGCAGGCAGATTCTTAACCACTGCACCACCAGGGAAGCCCATACGGTAATTTTTATTTTAAGAAATGTCTCCACAGGAAGAACCGGAATTTTTTTTTTTTTTTTGCGGTACGCGGGCCTCTCACTGTTGTGGCCTCTCCCATTGCTGAGCACAGGCTCCGGACGCGCAGGCTCAGCGGTCATGGCTCACTGGCCCAGCTGCTCCGCGGCATGTGGGATCTTCCCGGACCGGGGCACAAACTCGTGTCCCCTGCATCAGCAGGCGGACTCTCAACCACTGCGCCACCAGGGAAGCCCAAGAACAGGAATTTTAAATGCTTAGTTTATCTTTAATCTGTTGGAAAATATTGCTTGCTTGTGTTTAGTGCTAGCAAACAACTTTCAAAATAAATATTTTTATTTTTCTTCTCTAGCAGCATTGGAAAGCCTTCAAATGGTCCAAATGAATACTATTTTAAAGTTATTTCCAAAAAGCCAAATCACTACTTGGTGTTTTATTTTTAAATATTGCTTTTATTCACATACTTTCATAATTTTAATATAGTTCTTTAAGGCAGGGTAGTGTTTTATTAATTCCAGTCACTATTATCTCTTAAAATTTCCTTTTGGAGGAAGATGTGTAGAAGATATAATATTGTACAAAAATAAACATACATAAATAAAGAAATAAATTATGAATGCAACTTTAGCAAGCATTTTTTAAACTCTTCTTTCTCTCGCTAAACTAAAACACTTCTTTTTATCCTGTCTATATGGTGTGTCACATCGTAACTGAAGGATGCCAGAAAAAAATTTTTTCTTTATATTTCTGTAACCTGACACAGTTATTCTAAGCCATTTGAAATTAAGTAATTAGTATTCCCATTCTATAATCTAATCAAGAATATAACATATTCTATCAGCTGATTACTAGGAGATGTGATTAAGTATCAGAATGATTTAGGATGCAACACAAATATGAAAATAAAATACTGTGTTGAGTTCCAAATTATGAACTCTATTTTTGGGGAGGACAAGAGGTCAGTCAGGGTTTCTGTGACAACTGTATTTTGTGTTAGTTTTAAAATTATACAATTTTAATTTGGGGCAATGTTTTTGGGGGTACTCTCTTTACTTTGAAATCTAAACCATCCATTTGAATTGAAGAAACTTTTCTCCAGGTATAACACGGCTCAACTGTTAACTATAGCTTTTAACTCTCTGGCCACTACAGAGCACAAAATATTTGCCCAACTGGTAAATTGAACTGTAAGTCCCACTGTGGGAAATTGCTTTGCTGTGCTCCAAACAGCAGTTATCTTAGTAATTGTACCTGAATTCTTTGTGGCTAATAGAGCATAGACGTCCATTTTACAAGCAGAAAAATTTCTCTTAAATACTTTTAATTATAAATCCCCCAAGTAAAATGTGAATCAGTAGACTATAGTGAGATGTTAAACTGTATCATTTTTAATTGTTAGTGCAGAAAAGTGAAATTCTTTTTTTCTTTTTAGTGTAAAACTGTACATACCAACATTTCACATTCTAAACTGGAGCTCCCAACAAGGAGCTTATCGGAGCAAATTGTCTAGTCCATCCCCTTCCTCACTCAAAACCTAATGACCCTTTATCATCATGGTTTAGATTGCTGGACACAGATGTGAGAAAATACAAGTAATCTACAGGTAACTACAGTAGCTGCGCTGATGTTCTCAGAGAACTGACTGCTGGGAAGATAAAGAGCTTCCCACAGAGTCTGTGACTTTCCGGCAGCAAAGCACATCATGAGCTCATACATGAAGTTTTATTTGCTGAAGATTCACAATAAGATGCATTAGAACCTTCAGCAGGGGCTCTTTTTAGATGAGCACAGAAATTCTGGAGGGTTATTAGTTGATACACCATTGCATAGCATCACACTAAAATGTTTTTGAATTTCAACAATATTAATTCTTTCGAGAAACACCAAAGATTATGACTGCAATGCAGCGTTAATTTGAACTTCTTGATATTTAAATAATCTACTACAGACCCTAATCTCTTTCTCTTCACAAAAGGCTGAGCTTCCTGCTGAAAAGTAGTTTGGTTATGATTTTTAATATGAAAGCAGAACGGCAGTTTCTCAAACTTCATAGTATATTTCAAAGGACTTGTTTGTGGCCAGGTGCTCTGCTTTTGTTAGCTGCTTAGATTGTGATCAGTGAGGTAAACTCATTTATCCATTTGCATGCAATTGAGTAATTTACCATGAAAAGGATGATCGTTTCTTTTTTGTTTGTTTTGTTTTGGTTTTCGGGTTGGTTTTTTTTTTTTTGACAAAGGTACTGCACCTGTAGCTTAAGTTTTATAATTGTTGGTTTAACTATTATTTGCAATAATCATAGTTTCATGCAGCTTTAGAAAAACTACAATGCAAAAAATATTTACGTAATCTTTTTTTATGTATGAAGTGTTTTGTTTTTAGTCATTGAATTTGGTTTAAGTTTACTAGGTTGGGGTGAATCAATATGAATTAGACTGTCTGAACTTCAGGTGTGTATTCCTTTTCAAAAATTGTTTGCTCGTCATATTTTTCTAAAAGCGAATTAATTTTGTTTCTGTAAAAACTGTAGCTCCAGGATTAGGAATAGACATATTTCCTTCATATGTCAAAATGAATTACAGTCCTCAAATCATTTTTAGAAATTACCATTTTAATAGCTGAAAGATAAAGATGATTTTCAGCAACTCTTGTTGGTTAAGCAGCTGACAGCCAACAAAAGAAGTAGTGAGATACTTGACTCATTCATTATATAGTTATATGGGTTATGTACCTAGCTTATTCTTTTCAGAAAATATTGAAATGCCCAGAAAATTAAAGAAGATACTGGCTAAGTCTTTTAGGCTAGGTTCCAAGTCATTTTCACTTCAAAAATATTATACTTTTAAAAACAATTCTTTGCAAGCAGAGCACCAAAATTGCAGCAAATATACCTGCCATCTTACGTAGTTAATTTAATATTATGTTTCTAGTATAGAATGACCATGAACAAAGTAAACTTCTTATCAGAAAACAGAAAAAACAAATTATCTGTAAGGAGAAGTTGTATTATTCTTACAGCAATTAGCATCATTCTTTTGATATATTTGAAATATTCTATGTTGCATGGCATAGATTAATCTAAAAAACAGGACATTGAAGAATTGCTTGAGGCAGTATTATACATTAATTCTGTTTTTAGTTTGCTATAAGATCTAAAGAAAAAACTATATTTGTTTCCATTTAGCAGTAAATAGGAAACACAGAACTCAGAATTCTACAAAGTGTATTTTCTTACCATCTTCATGTTTAAAGGGAAAGAAACCAGGGAAGCATGTGCAGTATAAGATTGTTTTGCATTTTTGTTTTTACATCACCAGATTAAGTATAATGAAACCCATCTGCAAATTGTAGGAAATACTCATTGGTTTTTGTCAAGGACTATAGCATGGTTTTTTCCCCTTCTTTTTCTGCTGTAGTTTAAAAAAAAATAAATTCAACAAGATATACAGAAAATTAAAAACCTTGTCTGTTATAAAGTTTTGTTTGAACGTTTTAAACTGAGTGATTAGCAGAAATAATGACCCTGTCAGCCTTAATCACATTAAAATGTGGTTAACATCATTTAATTTTTTCTACTTAATATGCAAAAATTTCCAGTAGATTTGCAGTGAAGGCCATTGAAATTCCATTAGAACAAGAATAAAAATTTCAGGCATCATTTATTCAGAGAAGGAATAAAGGTCTCGATTGAGAACTGCTGAATCTTTCTATTAGAGACACTATGAATCATTACATTGAATGTACCTTACGTTTCGATAGATCTGTGTGTCTGGATTTTCAAATAGTTGAAAGTCATGTTTTATCATTTTTCATGAGGAGAAATAAACTAGAATTGCATAATCTTATAAATATCTAAAAGATTACTGAACATTTTATTTTGTACTCATTCAACCTGCTTAAATTTTAAGTAGAAAGTTATTTGTGCCTGAAAAACAAGAAAATGAAAGAATTGATTATTTTAAGATGGAACAAACTACATAACCAACCCACAAAATGGACAGGTTGTGTTTTAAATAGTTAACTTGGTATATGCCAAATAAGAAATTTAGAATTAAGCACCAAATGATGCTAACTCTTTCCCAAAGTCCATAGCTTATCATTTGTCAAGCTTCAACTGGTATGTTATACTGCATTAGCTATGTATAAAGTACAGGTGAAGCACGTTCTGTGGTTTCTAGTATTGTTTGTCCTTTTATGATCATTTCTGATATTTGTTGTGATGTAGTAGGAAAAGCTTAATTTTATTTTAAGCAATTAAGAAATGCTTACCATTTATACTTTCTTTGGTACGTTTGCATTTGCCAGTATCCTATAAAACTTACATTGTGTGGAATGTTTCTCCCCATTTAAAAAAAAAAGACTCTATATACCTGATAAGCAGAAATGGCTTTCTGGACCCATTCCTATCTCTCGGGTAATTAAGTAACAATTGTTGTTGTTGTTTCTTTTTTTTAATCTGTATTTTGTTCCCAAACCATTTGAACCCATTATATAATTACTCTGTGTATACTTTGTAGTAAAAATATCATTGGAAAATTTATCAGGGAAAGTGTTCCATGCATGTGCTACTCATAATGTATAAATTTCTCCATCCTGGCATGTTTCTGTGTCTGGAAATCTAAGAACATTTAATTGTCTGCTTCTCCTGTTCACCACACCCCTTTTCCCCACTGTGGCTGGCTCTTCTGTCCTTCTCAGAAACCCCTTCCCTGACTACCTTGTCTAGAGTAATCCCCAGACTCCCTTTTGTTCAAAGCATCGTGTGTATTTGCTTCTGAGCACTTCGCATAAGTTATATAATCTCACTTACTTGTTTCTCTTTCTGTCCCATAAGAATTTACATTCCATGAAAATGAGGATCATGCCTGTTTTGTTCATTTTATATCTCCAGTGCTTGGCACCAGACTCAGTAAATTTTGTGATTGATTGAATGGCTGGCTGGATGAAATCAGTTGACTTGATTCCATTGTTTCAACTCTGACTTTTAGTCTTCATTAATAGAAATATGTAGATCACTTGAAGTCTGTCTGTTCTGGTTAGATACATCAAAGGTTTAGAGCACAGTTAGATGGATGTCTATGCTAGGTGGCAGTGGATGATTTCCATAATGGTCAGAAAGTAAATATTTTTGGCTTTGAGGACCACACAGTCTCTGTTACAGCTACTCACTTTTGCTGTTGTACTGCAAAGGCAGCTATAGACAGTATGTAAACAAATGGGCATGGCATGTGCCAATAAAATTTCATTTATGGACACTTACATTTGAATTTCATATAATTTCACTGTCACAAAATAGTCTTCCTTTTTTGTTGTTGTTTTTATGAGAAATCATTTTTAAATGTAAAAACCCTTCTCAGCTTGTGGGCCATACAAAAATGTGCAATGATTTGCTGGCCCCTGTTCTATGCACTTAGCCAAAGACAACCTTTCACTTGTGCACGTGATTATATATCCCCACTCACCTACTGAAGTAGTTCCTCCTCTGTCTCCCGCATCATCAGTTTTTCCTTTCCCAGTGGATGTTTCGCATCAGCATATAGGCATGCTGTCATTTCTCCAATCTTTAGAACAACAGCTTATTTTGACCCCACTTGCCTTACACACTACAGCCCATTCTCTCCTTCTTCTGGAAAGAGTTATATAAGTATTAAATGAAATTACATATATAAGATGCCTGTCATTTTCTCCTTTCATTTTAAAAGAATGGAGTTTTACAGTTGTATTTTTTACGTTACTTTGTTTGCAGATTTTCCTTATTTAAAGGAAAACTAGACAATATGACCCCATTGGGAGGCAGGGTGGGGAAGAAGAGGTATATAATAGATGGAAAAAGGCTCCATTTTGTCTTTCTGTCTCTGTCTCTTTCTGAATAAACTGTGCTTAGAAACTTCATGACATTCTCTTGCTTGGCTTTTGGGTGACAGACATATTAGCCTTCCACTTCTAATATCTTTCCTTTAGTGGTTTTCTCTTTGCCTGTCATGGCTCTTCCCTGGCAATTAGTAATTGAGTGATTCTTGTTAACGTTTTTCACTTGCCCTCTACGCTCATGCCTTCAACTCTAACCTGGATATGTGCTAGTGGTTCTCAAAGTTTAGTGTGCACCAGAATCCTCTGGAGGGTTTATTAAAACACAGATTGCTGCCTTTACTGCCAGAGTTTCTGATTCATTAGGTCTGGGATGGGGCCTGAGAATCGTCAAGTCCAACAAGTTCCTAGGTGCTGCTGGTGCTCCTGGTGCATGGATGTTACTCTGAGATGTGCTGCTCTCTGCTCATGATTTGCAAATCCATAGCCTTACTTTTTCCTCTTAGCCCTTTTCAAGTTTCATTATTCCAGACCAGCAACAGGAAATGTCCATTTGGCTATTCCATTATCATTATGAAGCTTAATATGTACAAAACTAAATTCCTTATTTTTTCCTACAATACATCCACAGTAGGAACTACTTTCAAACTTTTTTATCCTTGTTAGTAGCACTGGTACTCTTTGAATCTTTTAAGCTCATCTCTTCAAATCATTTTAACATATGTCCTTTCATACATCATATTCAGTTAATCACTAAGTTCCATCTTTTTTCTTCTAAATCTGGCCCTTACTCATTCCTTCCTCTTCCATTACACTGCTTATCAACCCAGACCAAAACTTTATCACTTCAGTTTTAAGTTGGGTAACAGCCTCCCAGCTTATCATCCTTGACTTTGTAGGTTATTTTCCTATGCATGGCATTCTGATTTGCTTTAAACATATTCACGCTGACATTTTCTCAATCCATGATCCTTCATTGAAACGTAGGAGAATATCTTTACAACTTGGGATAGGCAAAGATCCCTTGGATGAAATAGAAAAAATACTAATATAAAAGAAAAAATTGGATTTCATTATAATGAATAGCTCTGTTCACCAAAAAATACTGTTAGGAAAATGAACAGATTAGCCACAGACTGGAAAAATATATTCACTATACATATATCTGACCAAGGACTTATATCCAGAATATATTTTAAAATTTCTACAAATAAATAATATAAAGACTAATAACCCAATTCTAAGAATGGGCAAAAGACTTAGACATACACTTCACAAAAGAAGATACATGAATAAACACGAAAAGGTACTCAGCATCTTTAAGTCATCAGGGAAAGACAGTTTAAAACCACAGTGAGTTATGATTTCACAATCACTAAAACGGCTAAAATCAAAATAACTAACAGCACCAAAAGTGGACAAGGAAAGGGGAGCAGGAATTGTATCACCTTGGAAAATTGGCAGTTTATTTCAAGTATACATTTATCCTCTGACCCAGTAATTCTAACTTTTAGTATTTATCTAAAAAAAAAGAAAACATATGTTCATATCTTATAAATGTTTTTCTTACACAAAGTAATAATAGCAGCTTTATTCATAATGGCCCAAAACTAGGAGCAATTAGTAGAAAAATGGATAAATAAATTGTGGCATATTTATGTGATAGAAATCATATACCTCACCAATAAACTACACAGAGCAACATGGAGAGGCGGGGTAGATTGACTGGGAAAGGTCATAAGGGAACTTTCTGGGGACATGGAAATGTTCTCTGTTTTTTTTTTTTTTTTTTGCGGTATGCGGGCCTCTCACTGTTGTGGCCTCTCCCATTACGGAGCACAGGCTCCGGATGCACAGGCTCAGCGGCCATGGCTCACGGGCCTAGCTGCTCCGCGGCATGTGGGATCTTCCTGGACCGGGGCACAAACCCGTGTCCCCTGCATCTGCAGGCGGACTCTCAACCACTGCGCCACCAGGGAAGCCCTGTTCTCTGTTTTGAGGTGGTGGTTACATGTGTATATAAAATTCTCAAAATTCATTGAAACATACAAGATCTATACTTTTTTTTAAGATTTATTATTTATTTTATTTATTTATTTTTGGCTGTGTCTGGTGTTAGTTGTGGTGTGTGCGCTCTTTGTCGCAGCACATGGGCTTCTCTCTAGTTGTGACACACAGGCTCCAGGGTGTGTGGGCTCTGTAGTTTGCAGCACGCAGGCTCTCTTAGTTGAGGCGCGCAAGCTCAGTAGTTGTGGCGTGGGGGCTTAGTCGCCCCATGGCATGTGGGATCTTAGTTCCCTCACCAGGGATCGAACATGTGCCCCCTGCGTTGGAAGGCAGATTCTTTACCACTGGATCACCAGGGAAGTCCCAAGATCTGTATGTTTTATTTTTTGTTAATTATACTGCAACAAAATAATTTTTTAAAAAGCCAGCAATGGCTTTTTGTTCCCTATCAGGTGTATCCAAATATACATTAAAATACCTAAAGAGATAACAGGCTGACGTGATTAAGCTCTGTGAAGGCGATGACAATGTTTATCTCATTCCTACCAACCCAGCACTTTGCTAGCACCTAGTAAATATTTAATAAATACCTCTTGTGTGAGTAAATAGTCTTAACACACCATGAATGTTTTTGCACATATTTTATAATAGTTTTTCTAATTACTGTATGATACGCTATTGTATTGATGTGCTATATTTTATTTCTTAAAGCAAACTATAGTGACATACAATATTATGTTAGTTTCACCATACAGCATAGTGACTTGGCAGTCAAATACATTATGAGATGGTCACCATAAGTCTAGTAACCGTTTGTCACCGTTTAAAATTATTATAGTATTATTAAATATTCCCAATGTTGTACATTACATCCCCACGACTTATGTATTTTATAACTGGAAGCTTGTACCTCTTAATCCCTTTGACCTATTTTACCCAACCTCCAGTAACCAGCAGTTTGTTCCCTGTGAGTCTGTTTTCATTTTGTTTTGTTTTTTGGATTCCACATATAAGTGAGATCATAGGAATTTGTCTTTCTCTGACTGACTTATTTCACTTAGAATAATAATACCTTCTAGGTCCATCCGTCCTGTCACAAATGGCAAGATTTCATTTTTAATGACTGAGTAGTATTCCATTGTGCGTGTGTGTGCATGCGCACGCGTGCGTGTGCACACGTGTGTGTTCTTTATCCATTCATCTATCAATGGACACAGGTTACTTCCATATCTTGGCTATTGTAAATAATGCTACAGTGAACATAGGGGTGCATATATCTTTTCTAATTAGTGTTTTTGTTTTCTTCAGGTAAATACCTAGAAGCAGAATTACTGGATCATAGGGTAGTTCTATTTTTAATTTTTTGAGAAACCTTCATACGTTTTCCATAGTGGCTACACCAATCTACATTCCCACCAACAGTGCACAAGTATTCCCTTTTCTCTGCATCCTCACCAACACTTGTTATTTGTTGTCTTTCTGATGATAACCATTCTGATAGATATGAGGTGATACGTCATTGTGGTTTTGATTTGCATTTCCCTGATGATTAGTGATATTGGACATCATTTCAGGTGTCTATTAGCCTTTTGTAGTTTTTCTTTGGAGAAGTGTCTATTCAGGTTATCTGCCCATTTTAAAATCAGATTGTTTGGTTTTTGATACTGAGTTGTATGATTCCTTTATATAATTTAGATATTAACCCTTTTCGATTATCCAGATCCCCCAGTGTTTTCTATTGAGGTTATTTGACTTTTTTTTTTTTTTTTCTGGTGAGTAAACTACAATGAACATCCTTGTAGCCATCCAAGAAAGTACATTTTTCCTTAACCCCAGCCAACACTGGGTGTTATTCTTGCTTTAATCTTTACTAATTTGACAGATAAAAAGTGGTATATTATTTTAATTTTTATTTCTTTGATTACCATGTAAAGATAGGGTACCTTTAATAACTGTTAGACTAATTATTAGAGAAAAGATGTATCTCCACTAGGAACAGAATTAAACATGGGCTTAAGTCAGTTGCATAGCATTTAATTTCTCACTTATAATTATTATTTTGATGTATTCTAAGGGCAGAAATTTTATTGTAAAGTAAGAGAAACCACTCAAGAATATACTTTAACTGTAATATGTCATTAATAAAATGACTTTTGGCAATTTCTTTTCAAGTGAATTTATTTAAAACAGTAGTGTAGCAGGCAATGTGTAAAGGCAGTAGAGAGAAACCTTTGAACTAAGAATGGGAACAAAGGAATAAAGGTTTTATTAATTTTGTGTCTCCCAATATGGCCAGGGAACAGGAAGTGAGAAGCTGCTTTTCATACTCAGAGGCAAGTAACAAGTGGTTCCTAGACTGACTCCTTTGATTCATATTGGTTTAGAAATTATAGCAAAGTCAAATATACTTCCTACTGGTTCACTTCAAATCTATTTTTTATATATTTGCAACCCTAGGTAATTTTTTGCCCTTCTTAGAAACTGCCAGAATATCACTGAGCAGTGATTTTAATGAGTAGCAAAACTTGCCGTTTTCCTATACAGCAGACAGGACAGTTTAAGGAGAAAGAAAGAAAAGACATCCCTTTAAATAAAGTTTGAAGTGGTTAGTGTTTAGACCTGCCTTCTCAGATAAATTTGATTAATAGCCAGATCACAGATAAATATACAACACACTCCTGTTTAAGAAATTTTGTTCTGAACATTGAGGTATTCAAAAAAGGCAAAGC
This sequence comes from Neophocaena asiaeorientalis asiaeorientalis, assembly GCF_003031525.2. Classification (NCBI taxonomy): domain Eukaryota; kingdom Metazoa; phylum Chordata; class Mammalia; order Artiodactyla; family Phocoenidae; genus Neophocaena; species Neophocaena asiaeorientalis. Next base: position 1,956,269 of record NW_020175831.1, on the reverse strand, counting down.
CATTCTTCACTTTATAAATAATAAATGTTGAGCACTTACCTTGTGTCAGATACTATGCTAAGCATATTACATGAACTTTCTTATTTAATCTTTACAGCAACGCTCTGATGTAGATGCTATTATTATCTCCATTTGTTGATGAGAAAACTGAGACCTTAGAAAGGTTCCATGACACGGCTAGGATACTTCCTCTCTCTGGCTGCAGTACTCTGTAATCATATTCTATACTGCCTCCCTTTGCAAAGGGATTATGTGTGGGAATCCTTTAATTATAGGATTCCTTTCATTAAAATAAATTAACTTTTGTATTTGATTTACAAAAGTTCATTTTGCATACAGTGTCTTTTCAGTAAAATAATGGACTCTGACCTATTATTACTTGCTAGGACAAACTACAAGCTATGAAACCAACTACAAATTTTGCTAGCTGTGATTCTACTCCCACATTTCCTAGTTATCCCTTTTCTTGTATAAAAATATTCCACTAAGCAAATTGGCACTTTGTATAAGAATATGCATACCAAATTATGTCAAAATAAATATTCCTATAACAGAGAATAAGTCTTCTTTCAGAAGCAGCTAGAAGTTTTGCCACAGATTACTTACCACTGACAGGGAAAAGGCATTTCATTTCTCATCTAACATGGTTCCATTTAGCATCTGTGAAAATGTCTGTTAATAAGAATAGGTGCATGTATCTATTTGCAACTACTGAAGTTTGCATTGAGAGCTCTTCTCTTTTTTAGTGCTTCTTGCTTCTCCACTGTCCCCAAATCATTGTTCTCCAAAGATACAGAAAGAGTGACTTTCCTTTTTTTACAATGACTATTTGCCTTGGGTTTGTATCCTTCTGAGTTGCTCCTTTATGAAATTCACATGTATCCCACATGGTAAATAGAGGATTTGGATAAACGGGATCATGAGGGAATGGACTTCTTTGTTAGAATATGGAAGCACCCTCCAGAGGCTGAATTAAGAACAACTTCAGGAAGAAGAATCCATATGGGAAAGGAGGTCTGTGCAGATTGATTCTGACATACATACCCATACTTATCTTTCCCTTGGGTGTTTCTTACTTTGTTACTGGCCCACAAAATCCCAGCTCTGTCATGAACAAAAGCCCCTTCCTTTTCTGCTTTTCCTATTTTTAAAAAAAAGTTATATAACTGAAAAGACCACTAAATGTATTGGTTTCTTTTTCTAAAAATTCTTGATTTTAATGAGGCCAAATCCTTCCTTTATGGAGATTATGCATCCCCTCCTCTTTGTCATGCCTGTGGCACATTACTTCCCCTATCACAATGCTTATCATGCTGTTTTTAAACTATGCATTTGTCTGTTTTTCCTCCCCCATCCCTTACACCCCCTTTTTCAAAGTTGCTTGCCCAAGGTTTAATATAATGCTTATTAGTACACATAGTTTTTTACTACATATATTTGCAATCATTGTGCTTTCATTCTTTCCAGTTACTTTAATTCTACAGTAACTGTTGAGAATGACCCCACTCACTGATAGGAGACAGCTAAGTTTGGGAGCTAACCTTGGAAGGCCTCCTTTGTTCTAGGCACTTTAATACATCAACCTGTGAGGATATATTATTTGTGTTATTGATGATTCAACTGAGGTTCAGAAAGCTTAAATGGCTTTCCCAGAATCTTATAGCTGGTATGTGATTAAGCTGGCATTTGAATTAGTACTTGCTTTACTCCAAAATCTCTGCTTTTTCTGTTGATCCTTTCTATCTCTGCAGGAAGGTTAGACGTTATAGGATCATAATGTGCAGAATATTCGCACTTTTGTTTTTTATCTTTATATTCTCAGTTCAGCTTTGGGTTTTTTATTTTTCAGATAATTAATATACACAAAATTTTCCCTTTTAAAGTAGGTTTTAGTATATCCACAGTGTGCCACCATCACCACTAGATCCAAAACATTTTCATCACCCCAGAAAGAAACCCTTTGTCCATTAGCTGTCACTCTCAATTGCCTCCCCCACCTCGCCCCTGGCAACCACTAATCTACTTTCTGTCTGTTTGGATTTGCCCGTTGAGGATATTTCATATAAATTGAATCATACAATATGTAGCCTTTTGTGTGTGGCTTCTTTTACCTAGTATAATGTTTTTCAAGGTTCATCTACGTTGTAGCATGTATCAGTACTTCATTTCTTTTTGTGACTGAATTGCTTTCCATTGTATGGATATACCACTTACTGTCCATCTTTTGAATTTTACCCATCCTAGTGGGTGTCGAGTGCTATTTCATTGTGGTTTTGATTCGCATTTCTCTGATGATTAGTGATACTGAACATCTTAAGTGTTGGCCATTTGTATATCTCCTTGGGAGAAATGTCTGTTCAAATCCTTTGCCCATTTAAAACTGGGTTTCTGCCTTTTTTTTATTGAGTTGTAAGTTTTAATTATTATTGTGTGGTGTTTTTTATTGAAGTGTAGTTGATTTACAATCTTGTGTTAGTTTTAGGTATACAGCAAAGTAATTTAGTTACATATATATTTTTTCAGATTATTTTCCATTGTAGGTTATTATAAGATATTTAATATAGTTCCCTATACTATACAGTAAATCCTTGTTGCATGTCTGTTATTTAATTTTTTTATGTAGTCTCTCTACTTGGCTCTTATCAGATGTATGATTTCCAAACATTTTCCCACCCATTCTATGGATTGTCATTTCACTGTCTTGACAGTGTTTTTTAGTGCACAAAATTTTTAATTTTGAAAAGTTTGTGTTTTCTTTGGTTGTTTGTGCTTTGGGTGTCGTATCTAACAGACTATTGCCTAATCCAAGGTCATGAAGATTTCCACCTGCTTTCTTCTAAGAGTTTTATAGTTTTAACTCTTACATTTAGGTCTTTGGTCCATTTTAACTTTTGTTTGTGGATATTCACTTGTCTAAGCCCCATTTGTTAACTGTTATTTCCCCATTGAATTGTGTTGGTACCCTTGTCAAAAATCAGTTGACCATATCATAAACTCAACAACAAAAAACCCAAATAACACAATTTAAAAAACGGGCAAAGAACTTGAATAAATATTTCTCCAGAGAAATGTCCATCACAGAATGAATGGATAAACAAAATGTGGTATATACATCCAATGGAACATTATTCGGACGTTTAAAAAAGAAGGAAATCCTGTCATCTGCTATAACATGGATGAAACTTGAGGACATTGTGAAGTAAAATAAGCCAATCCAAAAAAAGACAAAAATTGTATGATGCTACTTATAAGAGGTGTCTAAAGTAGGCACACTCATAAAAACAAAGCACAATGATGGTTTATAGGGGCTGGAGGTGGGGTGGAGTGGGTGGGGTGGTAGAAAACAGTGGATATAAAATTTCTGTTTTGTAAGATAAAGTTCTGGAGATCTGTTATAGAACCGTGAATATAGTCAACACCACTGAGTGGTACACTTAAAAATAGTTAAGATGGTAAATTTTGTGTTATTTTTAACCACAAGTACAAAACTAAAAAAAAAAATCAGTTGATCTGGCCGTATGGGTGTATTTCTGAACTCTCAAGTCTATTGCATTGGTCTATATGTGTAGTCTTTTGCCAGTGCCACATAGTCTGGATTACTCTAGTTTTATAGTAAGTTTTGAAATATGGAAGGGTGAGACCTTTAATTTTGTTCTTTCTCAAGATTGTTTTGGCTTTTGTGGGTTCTTTCACTTTTCATATGAATTTTAGGATGGGCATGTCAATTTCTGCACAAAAGGCAGCTGGAATTTTGATAGATTGCATTGACTCTGTAGATGAATTATTAACAATGTTAGGTCTTCTAATCCATGAACAGGTATGTCTTTCCATTTGCTTTGATATTTAATGTCTATCAATGATGCTTTGTAGTTTTTGTTACAAGTATACTTCTTTTGTTAAATATATTCCTATCTCAGTTTAGTTTTATTTATCATCTATAAGCCCTTCATAAATTTAGACCAGTCTCAAAAAGACTGGATGCTGAAGTTTTCATCACCTTTATGATACTGTATTTCTTTGGCACACTACCACGATGACATGAGTTGTCACACATGCTCTCTCTCTCTCCCCCCACGTATACACACGTTCTCTTATTCCAAGGATCTTCTCTATCTTTCCCAATCTGTCAAAGATAGTCTTTTTGACTTTCTTCATCTTCATAAGTAGTCTGGGTATGGAAGTCCCATTTATGATACCATCTACATTAAAAAATTTGTGTCTGTGATAGTTAAATCAAGATTTGCGGCTCTCCGTGTAAATTTATGTTTTGATTATAGATTGAATCAACCTTTGCACAAAAGTGGAAGAAAAGATAGTTTATCCTGGGGCACCATGGCCAGAAGTAATTAAATCTCATCTATAGGATCATAATATAGTTGGGAAGTTTTCTTGTAGCTAACGGAGTTTCATAGTCTCAAGCTACAAATATTGATTTATACCTCATGACAACTATTGTTACAGAATATTTCTATGTGTAACGTTTAAGATTAGAATATCAAATTGCAAAGAAATGGCAGAGATTCACAAATAGTGGCTCTCAGACATCAAAGTACAGAGTGTTGTAAGGGTTAGGTGCAAATCCCACTTCTAGCGATCATAAATCTAGGTTTTTTCGTAGAGTCCTTAGATTCACAGGTGGTCTAGAAACTATATTTTGAGAAACACTGCCCTAAAGTATCAAAAAATGTACCCTGCTTGGGACCACTTAGTATATGAATGCAGATCCTAACCTGGTAGCCTTTCAAGAGGTAAGAAGCCTGAGATTCAGGGAACATTTTGAAGTTTAAGGTGTTTGTTTTGGTACATTCTCAGAGAACCTTGATGGTTCTGACTTGAATTACAGTAGTTCAAGCCACAGATTTTACCTTGGGAATGAAAATAATACCACTATACTATGATTTTTTCTTTGTATAGCCTTACCTGAATTAGGTGTACTTCACCTAATGTTGGTATCATTTTTCACTTCACCATTCTAGTAAATGTGCATACCTCCAATGGTCAGGTCAACTCTAGCTTACTAATTTCTAAAGGTTGACTCTGGCAGAAGAGACAGATAGCTAGGAAGTACATACTTACTTCTGAGTGTTCATTACCTAATCTTTTAGATTAACTTTCAGCTTTCCTATTTATTGATCCACCCAACATTTATTGAGCGTATGCTTCTGCCAGGTACTGTCATAAGTGGTTCTGGAAATATTGCAGTGAACAAAGTATTCAAAAAGTTCCTTTCCCTAATAACTGAGTAAGTGGGTTTACCAATAATGGGTGGAAGATAATAAACTTTAAGAACATATGGGACTTCCCTGGCGGTCCAGTGGTTAAGATTCCGCATTTCCACTGCAGCGGGGCGTGGGTTCGATCCCTGGTCGGGAAATTAAGATCCTGCATGCTGCAAGGTATGGCCTAATTAATTAATTAATTTGTAAAAAAAGAACATAATATATCATGGGTGATGAAGAAATAAGTCAGGGTGCGGGAACAGAGAGTGACAGGAAATGGAAAAGGAAAGGCTTCTTTTTTAAGATGGTGGAAAGTAACATTTAAGCAGAAATCCGAAGTGCCTAAAGATTTCAGCACTTGTATTTGTTCAATTTCTGGCATGTGCCATAAAATGGTAGAGTTTTCCACCTTAAAAGGATCATTTAATCATTGAACTTCAGAGTTGTTAAAAACAACAGAACTCTTTCTTCTGATGAAATCTGATGCAAAAATCCAGCATATAAGAATGACGCAGCTCTGGTTAAAATGCAAAAGTGGAGGGTCGAGAACCTCCCTATTCTTCCCCTCTTGCTGTCTCCACCATTTCTCCTCCTAGCACCTTGGGAGCTCCTATAGGGAACCCGGAACAATTTGAAAACTACTCAGCAGTTTGCAGGTGGGTCAACTAAAGCTAAGAGAACTTAACTGCCCGTAGTCCCTCAGCTAGTTATTAGTCAAAGCACTTGCATCCATTATATACCAGCACTGTGCTAGGAGAGTTCTGTAGATATATCAAGGAACAAAGACAAGTCCCTGACCTCAAGAAGTTTTTATTATAGTGGGAGGAGATAACCAAAAAATAGGCAATTTATAGTGTAGGATGGAGTGTGGTAATAACATCTGTCTGTGTGGAAGCTCGGGGAAAGCTCTACGGGAGCTGGTTTCTTAAAGAGTACATTGAATTTAGACCAGTTAAGAGGAGCTGCTATCATATACTCAAATGAAGATAACCCCCAAATGTGGTCATTATCAGTATCAAGATGCTTTTAGCTACAAATAACAAAGACAATCCCAACATGTAATAGTTAAACCCAAGGCAGTTTGTCTTCAGGTTTGGTTAATTCAGTGTTCCTGTGACAGTTTCAAGAACAAGGGTTTTTCTCATCTTTCCCTACATCCATTCTTTTGGTCAAAGTATGGCTGCTGGAATCCTAGAGGTAAGATCCAGACATAGTGTCCAGCAGAGACACTCTTCTTTTCCCTTTTTAAGAGCCAAAGGAGCCTTTCAGAATCTTCCTGAAGCCCCTAGCAGGCTTCCTCTCATGCCCTATTGACCAGAACTAGTTTACATGCCCACTCTTCAGACAAGTTGCCAGCTGGTGAATGGGATTTCTGTTATTTACACAAAGTAATTAGGACTCACCCTGATGTTTTCTCCTGTTTATTCATTGCAAGATAATTTTTAATATAAATTTATTCATTTATTATGATTATTTTTTAGAATTTATTTTATTGATTTATTTTTTTGGCTGTTTTGGGTCTTCGTTCCTGCATGTGGGATTTCTCTAGTTGCGGTGAGAGGGGGCTACCCTTCTTTGCTGTGCGTGGGCTTCTCATTGCAGTGGCTTCTCTTGTTGCAGAGTACGAGCTCTAGGCACGCAGGATTCAGCAGTTGCAGCACACAGGCTCAGTAGTTGTGGCTCAAGGGCTCTAGAGCACAGGCTCAGTAGTTGTGGCGCACGGGCTTAGTTGCTCCGTGGCATGTGGGATCTTCCCAGACCAGGGATTGAACCCGTGTCCCCTGCATCGGCAGGTAGATTCTTAACTACTGTGCCACCAGGGAAGCCCTGTGGTATTAATTTTAGTGCAGGTTTCTAGTATTTATTGCCATTTGTAAAATAACTGGATTAATAAATAATGTTTATGTCATCTTTAAGAAGATAGCCTTACCTTCCATAAGCCTTACTCTTTTTTTTTTCTTTTAGAACACTGCAAATTGACATTAATTTGCAGTGATCATGTTTGGAAAATGGAAAAGAAAAATGTGATATCTTAAAGTCATTATTTGGGACTTTGAGTGGTTTTAATAGAAATGGGAGTAAACCTGCAAGGGAGGAGACTAGTGTTTATCAGTGCCCCCTGGATTTTTGGTATATCTATACCTTGAACAACATGAGTGGAACTGGCTTAGTAAAGGTCATGTTCTTAATAACATTGACTGAATCATGTTAAGTCACTGCACGAACCAGCCCTGGATCCTCTGACGTATAAGTTGCCTCATTTTCTGAGTACTGACATATGGCTCTTGCCAGCATTTATATTCAGTCAAAAGCAAGATATCAGTGATTTTTTTTTTTAAAGTTAAGACCTAGATTCACACAGGAAACCATAGAAGGTGTGTATAAGGACCTAATATTACCATATGTAACAATTTTAAAGATTTTAAATCTACTTTGACGCTGGAAAGTAGAATAAGCAGATTTGAGAGAGTTCTGATGTTCAACAAAGATAGCATAAATGGTAATATAACTTGGCTTTAGAGCCAAATTGAGCCATCTTTAAAGGATTTGTAGAAAATCAGAATTTGAGTAGCTGGGGATAGTTGAATGGCTGGGTGGGCATGAAGTGTAGAAAAGAATAAATTAAAATTCTTATTAAAGTATATTAGAGAAAACTATTTCAGGAGTTTAAGTTTCAAGAATTTAGTTTTATGCAGAATATCATACCATTGAGATACCATCATACCATTGAGATTCCCATTATAAAGGTAAGTATTGTTTTGTGAAACCAGTCTCAGTTTGGATATGTATATGAAAATAATGTGTGTATGTGCACCATATGTTTGAATCAGGTATAAAATCGATTTCTTCTTGTGGGTGATGGTCAAAAAAAGCTTGAAAGCTGTTGTATTAGGACACAATAAAATGGAGGATTTAACTCTAGTATGGAGAGCTTCCAGTTAAGAGGGTAGACTGAACCAATATAGGGGGCTCCCTTCTTGTTTCTAATATATAGAAACACCAGAGGAAATAACCAGGAAAGATAGTATTGATGATGATGTGATATTTTTAGAACGCAGCAGGACTTGAAAGTAAGAAAAAGGATTCTCTAGGTGCCAGAAACAAAGAGGAAACTCAGTGATAGTCGAAAGTGTACTCAACAGTGTATGGCCCTCAGGGAAAACTGAGCTCATGGCTTAGAGGCCTTAGTTTCCATATAGAAATAAGACTCAGAGCACAGGCCCAGGCTGCAGGCGCTGGAACAAGGCTCACTCATAAAGCCTAGAAAGAGCTGTCCTTTCCATTATCAGATACTAGAAAATTGCACCCCCCAGCTCCCACCCCTTCTGGAAAAGGGAAGAAACTTATTCTCAGGAAACTAGAGCCTGGGACTGTACTATAAGAAGAAGCAGGTCAATTTGCATTACCAATAACCTAGTGCAGAAACTCTGTCAAAGTGATCTGGAGCCCAAGACCTTCCATAGGTCTTTCCCTGGAAGAAACGACCACAAAACTACGTCAGCAACCCAGCAGTTGACCACAGACTCTCTTGGAACAAAATGGCTCCTGCCAAATGACCACACATCCAAGAACAACACGGCACATACACAGGAGTCAGCGGTTTTGAGAAGTCATAAGCAGATGGCATATGATGGGGCGGTGGGGACAGAGTTATACACAAGAAATTAGAAATAATTAGAGCAGTCTGAAAGGAACTTTTAAGTTAATCTTTTAGAAATCTTGAAAGAGAATAAGAATTCATTAAACAAGTGTAAAATGTTACCCCAAAAGAACAGGTAGATTTGAAAGAGAAACAAATACAATTTTTAGATAAAATTTGTACCTGGAAGAGAAATATAAACCATGTAAATTAACCCTAGGAAAATCAAATTGTGGAATCTGGAATTTCAAGATTGGATAAGAAGGTCAGGTTATAAGACCAAAGGTATATTTGAGACATAATCTTTTAGAAATCTAATGCTAGTTTAATATTAAAGATCTCATTTGTCCGAAGACACTAACAGATCATAACCTGCCAGTGCGTCTCAAAGCATAACACTTTAGCCTGAAAACTGATTGTCCCTGCTTAGTCTCCTTGCTGTGGAATCATTACTAGGAAGAAAAATACAACTAATGGCAGTTCCTGTTTCCATTTGTCACTCATAAGACTTTGGGGAAATCAGTGTGGCTCTGGCTCCTTATTAGTAATCTCTGGCTTTGTGCAATAATCTATTTATATAAATTTATAAAATGAATGCTCTGAAAGTCTTTACAGTTTAACTCTTTAGGAGTGTACTATCTTTACTGTTTCTTCTCCCCTCATATAATTTGATATTCTATGACAATATCATTACTATTTTGGTTACTAATAGTTGGATAGTTTTCTTTAGACATTTGTTAACATTTGTGTATGGAGATTACTGTTCAGTCACTTTGACAGAATGTACTTGAAATTGTTTTTCTAGTAGTGGTACTGAGCTCAACTTTGATTTTCCATATCCCTCATATGCCAATAGCTCACATTTTTTAGATGACTACTATAGTTTGGGGTATGGTTTGTAGCAATAGAATAGACATCTTTCTGCAAAAGGTAACTGGTCCCAATGGGGTTCAAACTTGTGATCTTGGCCTCATTATCACACTTTTGTAACCATAAGACCTAACAGATATATTATATGTATTTCAGTCTATAATCTTGAAATCAAGTCGTATTTTTAATTACTCAAGGCTTATTTCAAATATGTAATTAAAAATCACTTTGGGACATTTCTCGCTTTTGTTTGATAGTAAAAGTAACAAAAGTAAAGCAGACAGCCAAAGAACCTAACTCACTTTTCATCTTCCCTGTGTTTTCTATGACAGTGAAAGTCACAAAAGTGAAGCTTGCAGGCAAAGACCTAACTCACTTTACGGAGAGTGCTACGGTACCTTTTTCTTTTAGTGAGGCTATAGCAGGTCTGATGTCAGTCACTTTAGAGACCTTTAGACCTCAGTGCTCATTTATTGCTAAAATGTACCAGCTCTGCTTCTGCATTATGAAGATCATCTGTCAACACTTTGAGATATTCTCCTTTGTTATTAAGCTTGTGATGCTCTACACTGTCAGGTTTTTTGCCAATTATAGTTAAGGTACAATGGTGTATTCACCAGATCAAAGTCTCACATTGGCGGTAGAGGAATGATTTGTAAGTCTTTATTCATCTGAATTGTACAATAGAACACCTGAGGAATGCAAATAATCCCTCTGAGGAATCTGCAGGAAAGGCTGTTAAAATGACAGGGTAAAACTATTGTTATTCTGAATTGATGTTTCAGCCAAAGTAATTATTTCTTATCTTGTTGTCTCATAACAGTTCTAGTTTTATTAGTTATGTTGACCATATTTATGAAACAAAATGTGTATTTTATATATATGTTATCCTTTTACATGGGCTTGTTTTATTTTACTTTATTAAATCTATATTTGGTATGTGATTTTCCTTTTTTTAAATTACATATTTGATTTTGACTTGTATAATAAATGTATGTTACTAAGCCATCGATGGTAAATTTTAATATACAGTTTTGTTTGAATACTGTAAGTCTACAAACTAAGTTAGAATCTCATAATGTTATTATAAGAAGAAGTATCAATTTAAATTTTTACTTTTTTCTTTAACCTTTCCTTCATAATTTTAGGTAAGAAGATAGCTGGTTTGGATTCCCTATTTTAAAGGACACATACTTTATTCCAAAATACATTTTTAGGGATTGGTTTGTTATTTTTAGGATGTGACCAAAAGAGGAAAAAAAATATTATGAAGATCAAAAACCACTGATAAATATTAAATAAGTAAATTATAGGTTAGCCTTGTATAACAAACATGTATGAACTATTGTGTGAATTTTTCATTCCTTTATCCCATTCTACTCAGTAGACCATATTCTTAATTTTCTAATAACTCTCATCCCTGCCATTTTCTTTGATGGGTGAGTGTTGATGAATTTGTGGTTTAGTTCTTGTGTTTCTTATCCACTGTAGTGACATTTGCATTGTTTATTTATGGATAACTTCCTCACTTTTTTTTACCATGATAGTTATTAAAACCTTGGTCTAAATATGGGAGACAAGTGAAACTATATGAGACTATGATATATATTGAACTATGAAATCCATATCCAGTTCTGTACTAAGCTCTATCCCAGAATCATAGGCACATATGCTGTGATTATCTGAGAATAAAAATTAACAATACTAACTGCTGTTAATATTTGTTTACTATATGCCTCGCTTTACTTTTCTAGGTTCTTTACCTACATTATAATATGTACTGTTATTATCTCCATAGGTGAGGAAACTGAGGCTTAGAAAGGTTTAGTAACCTGCCCAGGAATAAAAAGCTAGAAAAGTGGTAGGATCAGAACCTGGTTAATATACTCACTACACTTATCTCATTTATGTTCTAACTACCACTTGGCTAAAATACTCCACGTTTTGGAATAGATCACTCAATAATGTCTTTTCAGGTAACACTCGATATCAATTTCCTAACTGATTTGGCTTTCCAAACCCTTTTGCTATTAAAGTACTTTATTTCCTCTGTAGTTCTATTATTCATGATCCTACAAAAGTGAGATTCATAAGAACAATGTGTACACAATCAACTAGGTTTTTGTAAATCTATATTTCCGGACTTTTTTTTTTTGGTTTTTTTTTTTTTTTTTTTTTTTAATTAGCAGAAATCTCCCTCAAAACCAGTGACAACTGTAAAGTCTTGTTAGTCCAAGAAGGAACTGAACCAGGCATATAGATATCTGGGTGGAACAAATTCTTTATTTGTCAGAGCTCTTCGAAATTAGCTGACACTTTTAGGTGTGATTCCTATAAATATAGAACTTCGTGTTTTTGCTTTTTAAAAATATACTTTGTAAAGTAAGGAGAATAATAAATCATATCATTGAGGTTTTCAAGGTCACAGTTGTTAATGCCGAGCAAATTTAATGTAACTGTAAAAACTTTTAAAATATTTGTATTAGTTCCTATAGATAATGTGTTAAAGTAAAACTAGATTACAGTAAAATATTATGGCGTATACCTGAAGCAATTGCTGCCTGTTAAATGCCTTGACCTTGGAAAGCTATATACAAAAAGATGGCGTCATAAAACTGTGCGGTTCTTATGAATATGTATGTGCTACTTGATAATAATGAATGTGGTACAGTCATGCATGCACTACAAGATAATGTTGTGCCCTTTTTTGTCTACAGGTTGATAAAAATTAAAGAGTGGGTGGACAAGTATGACCCAGGTGCCTTGGTCATTCCTTTTAGTGGGGCCTTGGAACTCAAGTTGCAAGAATTGAGTGCTGAGGAGAGACAGAAGTATCTGGAAGCGAACATGACACAAAGGTTAATTAGCATTCATTTTCCCTACACTTTATTATCAACTATTTCCTTGCAGTAATTTAATTGCTTGCGCTGATAGAATAATAAATGACAGAGTAATTACCATTATAAAGAGGGAATCTTCTCCTTTCTTTACCATGAGACAGAGTGAAAAGATTTATTTTAAATTAAGTTTTTAACTGTCATCTGTCATCTCCGTACAGTGTTTTAATTATAACATAGGTATTAGTTATGTATATTTTTGAGAAGGAATGATCGCCAAAACTCTTTCGTCATGTTCAGTGGGGGAGGGGAAAGTGTGAATCAGTTGCCTTAATTTTTTCTGAGTAACAGTAATATATTGTTTAAACATTGGATTTCAATCAAATAATTTTGCTTTCATGACCCACGTCCTGGAAACAATTGATATTGGAGGAAAATAATCATAGAATGGGTAGATCAAATTTTTCTTTTTTTTATAATAAACAATTCAAAATGATATGTTCAGACTAGTACAATTAAAACCAATTTTAGAAGGGATTTTTTAGGAATAGTTATGTGCTTTCTGACTTCTTCAAGTGTATTATAAAAGATGGTCATTTACTAATATCGCTAACATTTTCTGCTTGAAATGAATAATTTTAGCTTTGTACTGATCTCTGGCACAATCAACTTATATGTTGAGTGAATTTGTTACATTTTATTTCAGCGCTTTGCCAAAGATCATTAAGGCTGGGTTTGCAGCACTCCAACTAGAATACTTTTTCACTGCAGGCCCAGATGAAGTGCGTGCATGGACCATCAGGGTAAGATTCATACTTATTCATCAGCTATATCCAGTTCCACACTATTGAATTCAGATTGATATCACTGACTTTGAAGTTTGTCATGGTGGCGGTTAGCTAGTCATTACAGATGAGGTTTTTGTCCAGGATAACTTTAATTATTTGTGAGCTGCTGAACAGTGAAAGTGGAGCGGCATTGATTGAGGCAGGTAACAATTGATTCTGCCTATTACATAGTCTGAATTTCTTCATCCTGTAGAATCTGTCTACCCTCCTCCTGTGGTCAGAGATAAGACACACCAGTATTGTGCTTGCTTAATCTGTGTGACTGGGTTTGTCTGCAGTGAAATTGATGTTGCTTTTCATTTTGTATTCGCTAAGTTTGTTTGGGTTGCGGGTGGTTCTTTCCTCCTTTGCTTTGCTCGGATTACATTTTCAGCAATAAAAGCAATATGACATCATTATGCTCTTCATAGATACACAGTTGGGCTCAAAGAGCTAAACTCAATGTGTAATAATTCGTGGCTTTTTAAATTTGAATTCATAAAAGTAGTGTTTATTTTTGCAGTGTTTTATATTCAATCTTCTTTAATAATGTGATATGTATTTTAAATATTGATGTATAACTGATTACCACCAGAAAGAATGACTAATTTATTCCCAGAGGACAATAGAAACTGAACTGTAATGGCTTGCTTTTAAATGAAAATATATTGTAATATGGTAGTTACTGTTGAAAAATATTTTGAAATATATGTAATCCGAAATAGTGTTACAGAATATAAAAATAATGTCAGAACTTTTAGAAATACTCAGTGTCTTATTCATTCTTTTATTATGCTTTTTTAATGTATGCTACATGATAAATTTTAGGGCTGCTTTGATTTCTGTTTTCACTGACTACTTTAATTTATTGTTACATCTATTTTGATTTAAGACGGATAGGAACATGGAGTCAGTTGAACATAATGCTAAATGCGTTTTGTGAATGTGAGATTCACTTTTCTTTGATCTCCTCTTTCCTTTGTAAAAAAAATGTTTGACTTAAAACTAAGGTCCTTTTATATAGACTTACAAAATAATGTCAAAGCAAATCCAAGTTGGTAAACAAATTGCCAGGGTTTATTTTTACTATATATTTTAAAGCCTTAAAACTTCCAAACTTAAGTATGTACGGCAGGAAAGATAACATATTCTGGGCTTGAAAATATGAAAGCTGGTTTATTTTAAGACTGATTGTAAGTATCCATGATTTAATGTGCTAAGATATTTAGTCAGGTAAGCATCAGTGAGTAGCCATATTAACCCAATACATCTTTTATTGTAAAAACTGTGCTTTATAGTGTCAGACTCCTTACCACTTTAACATGCTTTATTAAGCAGCCTTTAGGTCACCATTATTTCTCAAATTTCTTTCCATGGTTGTGTGTGTCTGGAATGTACGTCCTTGTAATTTAACATATGGGGTAATTATAAGACATTTCTCTTCTTGTATCAACTTGAATTTTCCTTTATCATGGTTAGAGGCAGGGTGTATTATGTAAAGTGTTCAAAATTCTATTAAAATTTTATGAGGATTTTAAAATTATTTGCTGAACATATATTGTATGATTTGTTGGAAATATCTTAAAAATATCCCTTTATATATTGATTTTTATATGTTCTTTAGATAAGCTGAAATTTTCAAGGCTTTTTATCTTTTTGAAACCTTTGATAATTCAACTTGAAAGCTATTTAAAATCCTTACTTTTTTCCACTGTGAAGAATAGAAAATCGAAATGCAACCTACGCCGAAACCAGACCACTGCATCTAAATCGATAAATCCGTGGATGACTATTAGGAAAAACAAAGCTACACTTCTTTAATATCTACTGATCTGTCTGTGCTAAATCTGCTGCACAGATAGTGCCCAGTGTTGAAAATGTTCTAATTGTATATCTGACATCTTAACTGATATTAAACTAAGTTTAAGTTGAGCCCAACAGCAGATCAGAGAAAAGAAACTCTACGCTTTCAGTCAGTCATCTTAAATGCAATTAGTTTTCTCTGGTCTTTCTATTCAAAGAAAGGGACGAAGGCCCCTCAAGCTGCAGGAAAGATTCACACAGATTTTGAAAAAGGATTCATTATGGCTGAAGTAATGAAATACGAAGATTTTAAAGAGGAAGGTTCTGAAAATGCGGTCAAGGTAAGGAATTATTTTCTAGTTTCACACTTTATAATTTTTGCTAATATGAAGATACTCAGGATTAAAATGAATAACTGTCTTTTAAACTGTGTGTCAGCATTAGTTTTACTATCAACTGATTGAAGAGCTGTAGATGTTTACATGCTTTTTAGACAATTTTTTAAATGTGTAAATTGTCAGTAATTTTGTGTTTTTCTAAAACAAAAAAAAATTTTAAAGCTAGCTCTAAGTAGTTATAAATAATTTCAAAGAATTTGTTCACTGATGACCAATGAAAAATTATACTTATTATATTTGAATATGTGAAATAGAAGTAGTATGTATATGTTTAACATTAATTCAAAGAAAGCAATATAAATTTAGTTAAATAAAACCTGTTCTTGCTGAACTTCATGGTTGTACTTTTTTTTTAAAGATCTTTGGGAACTTGATTTGCTTTCTCAACACTAGAGGGCAGGTCCAAAATTGTGCTTTATTTTAGCTAATTAAGTATAATTTGATTTGTATCCACTAATAGTGAAGCTGTGTTATACATGAGTAATAAATGATTTCTTTTAATGTAAATTCTGTTGCAGACTTGATTTTGTTTGACTTTATTAGGTTTACTTAGCAAAGTCCAGGGGGTATGTCATCTCTCATCAATAAATAGATAGGTCAAGGGATTAAACTAACATTGCAAGAAGGCTTCTTTATCATTAACTTAATTTGTTATTTGAAGACTACTGTAGAAAACGCTAAAGAATTTAAAGAGGTCTCTTGTGTTTACTATTTCATAATTTCAAAGGAATGCAAAAAAGTTTATTTCAAGTTTAGTTTATTCTCACTGTTATCATCGGAAAGATCATACTGAACAGCAGGACTATAATAGAATTGTTGGAACCCCAGGAAGAGAAGGGAAAAATCTTGGTATAATTGGTTCAATGTGGAATGAGAGCTATTTTGTTTTTTAAAAAGGAATGAAAGAAGTTACAGTTTACAACTAAACAAAGTCATTAACTTTCCAATAGTGTCATCTGTGTCGATAGATAAATATGCAAATATAGTGTATTAAGATTGGACTTTGTCAAGAATACTAATTAGACTTGAAAAATCTCAGATTATATTTCAACATGCTACATGATGCTGGCATATATTTTTTTCATAAAGATGATTAAAATAAGGATATTTTTCTATTACTAGAATTCAGAAATCAGCTGCTTCTTTTTTATACTCTCAGGGGATAAGCCTGTTTTACCAACCCTTAATAGATGTCTATGTTGTAATAAACTTG